>NC_058337.1:15038860-15341891 GCF_905475395.1 Chrysoperla carnea
GCTGGACTTGGCCCGATAGTGGGGTAAATGAAAAGGTACAACTTTCGTCACTATTTGGGCTGTTTATTTTCCAACTAGTTCCTTTTTCAAAAAGTATGAGCACAGTCGATGTACCTACTCGAGAAACTTTGTCTTGTAAAAAGAAAAAACCAAATTTATTGAATCCTTTTTTAATTAAATGAAAACCAAACCCCCACAATCACATTAAAATAACTTATTTTACATATTAAAGCAACTTATTTTTACTCCAAACTTTTGGAAAAGTTACACATCAAAAAAATTTCATCTGCAATAATCTGTCCTCAAAAAGATGAGATTGTCTTAAAATTAACAACTACGTAATAATGTCAAGTACCTAGATGATCTGATACTTTATTATTTCGCGTTACTCTAATCGATAAGCGTGTTTCAAATTAGCATTCCCTTGATGATTTCAAGTAAATGAAATAATATTTTACTATTTTGCATGTCCTAAGTAACTCACATATAAATTTGTTACGCCAGTGCTATGTAAAGCCTTTGTTCGTATGTTATTGGGATCCCTTAGGGGATTGTGAAACTACGTTTTGTAAGCAAAAAAAAAGTTGTACTCCAATTTTTGAACTTTTTCCGGTTTTTTTTCCTATAACTCAGGTGGCACAACTTTTTTTGGTAGAAAATCGTAGTTAAACACCCTTTTCGGTCTAAATAACATACCAAAGAAGCAGCAATTTTTACAGTGCATACGGCCGCCGTTTTTACCTACTAATTTTCGAAAATTTTGAAAGTATTTTTTAGGAAAATTTTTTTTCGATTTTTACAAAAATTTTTTAGCTTTGCCAATTGAAGCTACCTACAAATTTTATATCTCTATCTTTTATATTTTTGAAGGAAATAGACAACAAAGTTTTGACCCCCCATGAGAAAATAATAATGATTACGAAAAATCGTTTCAAGCAAAAGTATTATATCTTTTTTATAACGAACATTTAAACTTGTGTTTTATCTCTAACGGCTTTACAACATAAGCAAAACTCAACAAATTGCTTGCAAAAACGTAGTTTTTTACTCCCCTAAGGGGTCTAATTAACATACCTCAAAAGCAGCTTTACATCGCGTTTTTCGATTTTAGTTGTTTTTTTCTTCCCGCTAAGAAAATAGGGAAGTTATTGTTTTCACCCCGTTTTGCCAAAATCGAGTTTTCATCAGATCTCGACGTTTTAAGGTGTCAGGAAGCTTCCCTGACTACTTCCGCGGGGTGTCTGTATGGCTGTATGTATGTATGAGTGTGTGTGTGTGTGTGTGTGTGTGGATGTATGTAAACCTCTCATAACTTTTGAACGGCTTGTCCGATTTGATCGCGGTTGGTGCCATTCGAAAGGGCTTGACCAAACTTAGATTTTGAGGCCTATTTGGACCGATTCGATAGATTTCGAGAAATCTCAAAAAAACTGCAAAAAAAATTTTTTTAAGTGGTTTTTTTTAATAACTTTTAAACGGCTGTATCGATCAATTCCAAAAACTAATCAGCTCTCAACATAAAAAAACCAGGTCGATCACCACCAGTCCGGTCAAAATCGGTTGATTCGTTCGTGAGTTATCGTTCACGAAAGAAAACCCAAAAAAGCGTTTTTTCGGAATAACCTCAAAAATTTTTGTTGTATCAATTGAAACTTAACGATTCTTCATGAAGCTTTAAAAACTGCGTCGAATGTCACCAACCGCGTGAAAATCGGTTTATTCATTCTAAAGTTATCGCGATTTGAAAATTATACACGTTATGAGTCAATACTCAGCGGGAAGTTACAGGGATGACCTACAGGGTCAACCGTTTTCCAAATTTTTTTGTAAGATTTTACTGGCGCATATCTCGAGCCGGCATTTTTTTCCGATTATAACTATAGCGAATTGAAGAAAACGTTTCAAGTAAACTAAAATATTATGAACAATATGAGTCTGTAATAAAAACAAAATGAAATTTTCCATTTAATATTACAAAGTTATATTATATACTCTTTTGATAATTTTCTGGTTAAAATTATTTTTTACTTGTTTCAAATTGTATGATTTATTTAACTGTTAACTTTAATAAAATATTCCGTTTTTATGATGTAATATAATTTTTATAACTAGAACATAACGTACGTTCTTTTTTCTAGCTAGTTATTAATTATTTTAAATTAAATTAAATATTGTTGTTTGTTGTATGCCTAGAAAGGGTGCGGATGAATAAATTGGAAATGGAAAACATAATTAACTATTAAAAACTCAACAACTTGACTTGTCTATATCATTTTCAGTGATATTGTGAATGTAAAATTTAGTATTTAACCACAAAAAGTTCTCTTTTAATTAAGAAGACAACTTTAAAATACCATAAATACATGAATAGAACGCAAATTTTAATTCGCCTTGTTCAACTATCAAATAACGGTGATTTTAGCACGGGAGCTCGTTTTCAAGGTCAAAACGGGAATAATTTTGATCTTTAAAATGAAATCCAATCTTTTTTCTGTATATTCGTAGGTATTTTACGGGAAGATGTGAACTTTAATATAATCGGTTTTAATTACTTGAAGTAAATGAATTTAAAGTGAGTGTTTGCCACTTAAGGTATTTCGATACCAAAAGAATGACAATGATCCAAAAAATTTGATTTATCTATTAATAATCCTTTTATACCACTTTGTGAAAAATTGATATCGATTTTCTGTACGGTTTAGGAGAAATTAACTATTACAGTCAGTGTTTTTACCAAAAAAAGTTTTTCATTTTTATGCGCAGCTCTGAAAGCTTATAATTGGAGGAATATTAATAAAAGTTTTTTATGTAAATGGTAACATTTTTAAAAGCACTCATTGACTAAAAAACATACTATAAAATTTACGCCTAATTTGCGCCCTCACAGGTAAACAGTGATGTTTACGAAAAAATGTTTCAAACAAAAGTTGTTAATTTTTTGATAAGGAAGATTTTTTACATTTAAACTTTCGTTCTATCTCTAACGGTTTACAAGATGGATCCTACGGACCCATAGGTCATGACCCAATTGACCTATGTTGCTCATTTACGAACTTGATCTCACTTTTTACGTCCTGAGTACGCTGTAAAAATTTCAACTTGATATCTTTGTTCGTTTTTGAGTTATCGTGTTGGCAGACAGACGGACAGTCGGACAGACAACCGAAAATGGACTAATTAGGTGATTTTATAAACACCTATACCCAAATTTTGTTCATAGCATTAATATTTTTAAGTGTTACAAACTTGGGACTAAACTTAGTATACCTTGCATATTACATATATGCATGGTATAAAAATCTGGATATATATTTATATGAAACCAGGTATCATTTTAAAATTATTTTTATAAATCCTTGCTTAAATCGTTTAGGTCTAAAGTTACTGAGTCGGCCTAGTTAAAATGATACACAATACAATACATAGAAAGTACCCACATATAAAAACATATTACTACAGATATAAATAGTTATATATTTTATACATGCCATATAACATGAATATATCGTTCTATATTCAATATAATATTGAGTAACTACTGCACCATATTATATTTTCATCCATTAAATATTTATGATTTATTTAGTGTTTTCTCTTCTATTCACCTCTGTTTCATAAAATATTCTAGACATCATTTTATACAGTTCAATAATAAATTTAATAACAGATATTGTATATATTTATTAACTATAAAACTATACTATATCACATACATACAATTTATAATTACAATTACAATTTACTGTACATGTACGTATTTATAATAAATTAAAATTGTTTTTAATTTGACTAATTACTAAAATTTTTATGTTTATATATCTATCTCATCCATTGATACAAATGATTTAATAGTTTAATTTATATAGATAAAAATGGTGAAATTTAATTATATATTTTGTTATAGTTTATAGTTTACTACTTTTATATATATATATATAATCGGATAAAAGAATACATAAAATAGAGGCATTCTTAGGGAGTCCTCAATAACAGCTCCGATTTTAATGATTTTTTTTTTCAAAATGATTATTTTAGTATATTATTATACCATGTATATATGAAATATACATAGTATATTAAGTTTAGTCCAAAGTTTGTAACGCCTAAAAATATTCATGCTACGAAAAAAATTTTGGCATAGGTGTTCATAGAATCACCTAATTAGTCCATTTCCGGTTGTCCGTCCGTCCGTCTGTGGACACGATAACTCAAAAACGAAAAGAGATATCAAAATGAAATTTTTATAGCGTACTCAGGACCTAAAAAGTGAGGTCAAGTTCGTAAATGAGCAATATGGGGCAATTGGGTCTTGGGTCCGTAGGACCCATCTTGTAAACCGTTAGAGATAGAGCAAAAGTTTAAATGTAAAAAATGTTCTTTATAAAAAAATAAACTACTTTTGTTTGAAAATTTTTTTTGTAAACTTCACTGTTTACCCACGAGGGTGCTTATTAGGTGCAAATTTCATAGTATGCATTAATATATCAGTGTGTGGGAATATCAGTGTGTGTGTGTAGCTATTTAAAAGTGTATATCTTTTTTTATTAACGTGACGTCAAAAAACAAACGATTGTGTCATCAACACTGTCTATACATGGTATTTCAACAATTAACTCAGTCAATTGTTTGTTTTCACTTGTTTTTATTTTAGTATATTTTTATTTAGTATAGTATAGTATATATAAAAATCAAAAACATTTCAAAGAGGGGAAATAATCTGGAGCGCGAATAAGGAATGTCGCGACTGAAATTTAGAGAGGATATTGATTTTGCACTTCAGGTGTCCTTTAAGAAAGCATTTTTCGAAATTTTTCAACTAAAATGTGAAAAATAGAGATAAAGGTTTATATGCAAATATATATACAAATCTTCCTTTTTGAGTTCTTAACTAAATTTAATAATTCCTTCCCTTTAGAATGCTGCATTATTGGCAAGTAACATGGGTTGTAAATTAGCGTTCCACACCAAAATTTAAAATCCATTTTTATTGTTATTAAGTTAAAATACATTTTGTTGTGGAAAAAAATAACGTCAGAGTGATTTTTTATATAAGTTGCACATATATTGTTTAAACAATATAAATAACTAGCAGATATCTATGTTATAGCCTTCAATTCTCTTAACTTCCCTTTTAATAATGAATCCCTCAATATTTTGAAAAGAAAATACGACCATGTCACTTGCTGATAATGTAGCATTCTATATGTATATGAAAAATTTCAAAAAACGGTTACGTAGTGATCTCAAAAATGTCGGTTTCATTATTTAATGTATTTTATGAAAATAAAATATAGCCCATGTTACTTGCTGATAATGTAGCATTCTATAGATGAAAGAATTTTAAAAATCTGTTTAGTAGTGAATTCAAAAATTACGGTTTGTATATATTTTCATACAAACTTTCATTCTTTATTTCACTCTTTTAGGGGATGAGTTTCAAAAAATCCTTTCATAAGTGACACCTAGAGTATAAAATCAATATAAATTTCAAACTTCTATCATTAGCGATTTAGATTGAACGTCGATATATCAGTCGCGATATTGCCTATTGCCCCTACAGATTATTTTTCCCTCTGAAATGTTTCTGATTTTAAATAATATACAAAAAGAATCATTTAGAAAAAAATTCATCAAAATCGGCCGTTCTTAAGGGCTCCAGAATAAAGTCACTTATTGATGCGACTAATATTGTAAATTTTATTAAAACGGATAAGAACAAGAAAATGGCATGAACTGGTTGATTTCAAGACGCCTGAATTTTAAAAATTTCTTTTCATCTAAATATCTAATTTTCGATACCTTAATACCTTTAATTTAAAAAAATTTTTAAAATTTTGTATCTTGGATTTAAATGCTGAAAACTCCCTTTTTTCTAAAAATTTTGTCCTCTATATATTACTTGGATGTTCTATTGCGACGGTTTTGGGACACCACATGTACCCCCGTTAAAAAGTGTGCCGATCCAAAAAAACATAATTAAAAAAAAAAAAACAACTCGATTTCGATAGTTTGCGAGAGTCATTGACTGCAGCTAGTTAGTTAGCTTTAAGCAACAAATATATTTAAATAACATATTACCCAAATATAATAAAGTGTTTTGTTAAAGATAATGTTTTTTTTAGCTTGTCGCACTTTTTCCAGACATGAAATACATGCAATATGTTTAATATAGCTATAACTTTAAACAGAGTAAATGAAGTACTATGCATAGATAATAAATACCTATATAATGGTACTATGGATCATTCTTAGATTTTTGTTTGACCAATGTTTTAAACCCTTTTTTAGTTTTAGAGTTATTACGTTGGCGGATGGATGATCGGGTAAAATTTTGGAAATAGTTTAGTAAAACTTAGGGTAGGTACTTTAAGTAAATATATGTATACATTTGAATAAAGATATATAATAATATAATTCCTGTACGAACGTTAAATAACTTCAACAAAAATTTTACTGATAAAGAAATATATAAGGTATAAACCACTTACTATTTATTAATTAACATATTTCATTAGTTCTCATTTAAAGCATAATTATATGCACCAAAGAACGAACGTAGGTAAAAGTTTGATTATAAAGTAATTTGTGTGAGATGGAAGAAGGCAAATTTTAATTTTTTTTTTGCTATTTAATTGTATCAAATCATTTTAATAAATTGGATAAGTAACAATCTCATGAAAATTGATGGTAGTTTTTTGAAATAAATAACATACATTTTGACATTTATTTAACCTTGAAAATTTACAAAATTGTCATTTGAAAGTTAACATCATCATTTTTTTTCTAACATTAGGTACTTCCTGAATGAATTGTAGGTATAGCGCAAATATTGATTTTGTGTATATGCTATTAAAATACATAAAAAATAAAATATAAATTTATATAATAAATCTTAAATTTGAATGTGAAAAATTCTTTTATAAATTTTATTTCTCCTCTATAATAAATAAAATGGGACACAGTGGAAAAAGTGAAAGAAACTGATTTCTGGGTGCAAAATGACCCACTTTCGTTTAACAAAATTTGGTCCAAATTGTTATCTTGATGAATTCTTATACAATGAAATAATGAAATAGTACAAAAAGGCACTATCCAGTTTTAAAAATTTGGGATTAATATATTCTGAAAAACATTGCCGTTCAACCGAAGTTCACCGCCATTCAATACGTTAATTTTTTAAACAGGAAGTATTTCCTATCCAATTTTAATTAAAATTTTTATAATTTTTATTGTATTTGTATTTTAAGTTTTTACATCAATAAAAAATTTTAAATTCTTAAAATATTCCATCTTTAGTTATTGTCAGTTTAAATTCGACTCAGTAGAAGGCTTCGCCCGCCGAGACGGTGATAAGTCTGTCTTTATAGTTATAGTTGGGAGAAGGTTTAGTCATAGTTCTATTTAAAAATATAGAAAGGGATTCAGTTCATAGAAAGGTATGTTAAAATACAGTTACATCGAGACAATTGATCACACTTTTTTCAGTCAACTCTAGCTCGAAGAAAATCTAGCAGCTATGTACAAGGGTCCAAAATTATTTGTTTTGATCGTTAAAATACTAGCCTTTCTCTACAAGTCATAATATTTGATGTCAAACTGTCGGGTTTTTCGATTAAAAACAATTTGAATCTATTTAACTGATAAGAAAAAAAAAGATAAATCAATAACTGGATAACTTGGTTGAAAACCAGTTTTGTAGCTCGAAGGGTATGAATTTAAACATATATGTTAAAAGCATAAGCCTGTTTAGTTCATATTAATTTAACCAACTTCTTTGTAAAACAAATTTGAACAATTAAAAAATTTTAACTTTAATTGTAATACTCTCCACGCAGTCTATTCAATCGTCTGTATGTAAAGGAAACAAAAATTGTTTATTTTAACGTTCTTAATGCAACCAAATTGTGTAGCCTTGATAACACTTTTGGAGGATCTGAAAGGGGAAGGAATAGCTTGCAATTAGAATAGTTTTCAATAACACGGTCCACGCGAAATAAAATTCAAAGTTATATTAGAGTAAATAGCATCAGAGCTGGCAACGTTTTGCGTGAATGTCTGGTTTAATTAACGCTGGCCTCGGGCTAGTAAAGCAACTGAAAATAAAAATTACAATATCTAATTAAATAACTAAATCATTTTAAAATTGCAGCCACATAAAAGGCACGGTGTTAGCAACGGTAAAACTGCCTGGCAATTATAATTTATGTTGATAAAAGAGCATGGAAAATGATTAGATAAAATTTGTCTTAAAATGATTTTAAATTTAACAAACTTCGCAATAAACGCACCCGTTCTCAGGTGTGAGACATAGCTACTTCATTCCTACCTAATTTCAAACACAAAATGTATACCCAGAATCCATCCGTCTTGAAACCAAACTTTTCGCGACGTTGCTATATCTCTTATACTAATAGACTTTATCATAATTCTAGAATTTTATGATTGCCGACCAACATCCATTACATAGGTATAAAATCCGAAACATACTCGATTAATGTATAAGGTGTATAGTACATTTGTAATTTTCAAAACGTTGAGTATGCTTTTACACTTAACGTCAGTGACGATTTTATATTTATAATTAATGGCCTTTACTATAATTTCGTACTATTTCCATTTTAATGGTTGTGTCGTCTGAATGTTGAAGTGTTTAGCGGCAAAAAATTTCTTTTCACATGTTCTTTTTTTTCTCTATATAAAATAATGATAAAATGTATAACATTTTATTTTATTATAATAATTTTTTTTTTAATTAAAAACGATAAAAAACCGTATTACATACCGAGTATCTCAGATTACTTGTCTAATTTATTCCTATTAAACTTACGTAATATTTTATTTTTATTTTAAAAAAATTAGTAAAATTAAAGAATAAAGCTTGAGTAAAATTCGTTTGGTAAGCCATTCTTACAAAACTTACTGCAAAAAAAATAATTTTTTTGGTGTTCCTAATATCTTTCGATTCTTTAAACTATCCGCCCTGAAACAATGTAGAAAAACAAACATTTGAATCAGCGACATATGGATTAATATTGATTTTAGTGTCCTTAGTCTACAGCATAACAACCTGCGCTATCGATTGATAGATATATACAAACAAATATGGTAAATGTTAGAAAAATGAGCAATATGTTTATTTCAAACTCTCTGTTAACTGGTAACAACAATCTTCATGAAGTTGGCTCGATCACATATGGACTAGACATGATAGATATGCGACCATAATAACCAAATCCTCTATTTAAAGCAAACGCAAAGAAATTTTCTTTGAATTAATCGATTCGCTTTATTTTCATGATATTCGAACTAAGTATAATTTTATTTTTCATCAATAAAATGCATGACTTTAAACTAAAATCAATCTCTTTCTTAGAAGTAATGATTTTGTTTATTTAACTTAAGTGATTTTGTGTCAATCAATTCATATTTTAAATTCAATCTCATTCTATTGTTAAATAATATTTAGCTGTACTTATTCCAATCGTTAGACAATTGTTTGATTTTATACTTTATTTCAATATGAAACGGCCAACTTCGGGATGAGGTTGTCATAATTTTAATTTTTATCTTCAGTGTGTGTAAAAATACATGGTGCCACCACTTATTTTAGTCGAAATAATTGATATTCAATCTGTTATTTTCGTATATGAATTGAAAATAATAAAGATCGTTCATTTAATATTTATAACAACTATTGAATGGCAAATTTATTTCAGACACTTTAACTAAAAAGGATGCGAAATATTCGTAAAAATATCAAGAAATTTTTTAAACCATACTTTACTACCTTTCATTTGCATGCAACTTTCAATAGCTTGAATCTCTTGCTACGAATATATCAGCATCCGAGTAATAACTAGTTATGTTTAATCGCCATTTATGAGAAGCCCGGCTACAATATTTAGTGGCACTGTGAATTTTTTCATAATCTAAAGTATCACAATTTCCATAAATTAAAAAATTGTTCCAACGAATTTTACTGTTTCTTCAAATCCTTTCTGAAATACATTGGCTCACATTATTACAAGTGCAAAGACTTTGGTGAACGCAAACTGAATAATTGTATGAAAAATTTGTACAACGCTTTTGTACATCTTATGCAACATTGGTAATGTTAAATGAACAGTGGTAGATAAAAATAATAAAAATTAAAATTATTAATAGAAAGTTTTTAATATTAATTGTTTATTATTAGTTTTTATAGTGACATCTTTTTGTAACAGTTGGATGCCACTGTTTTTTTTTTCTCCGGAAAGTAAAAAATAAAGACTAACGTGGTAAATAATATGAAAACACTGACTGTGAGAAATACATAATAGATATTGTAACTATAGCTATGACTTACTTACTGTTCTCGACACCAATCACGGCTATGACGTATTTATGTGAATAATGTAGTGTAAAATCCATAAAGATGTAAAACGTCTAGATAACATTTTAATGATTGATAATTCAACTTACTTCGTTAAAAATGGTCTGTCTTCATTACGAAAAACCAATTCAGAAACAATGCTTGGGGACATATTTTTAGATAATATAAGCTGGGTTCTAGGCTCTTTATGTTTGCGAAGATCACCAACAATTTCGTTATATAAATATTTAAAAAAAGTCGCTAAAATACCAATTTAAACAAAAATGTGGTATATTTATAAATGGTTAGTTTGGAGTTCGATAGGATGCGTCAAATATACTTTTCGGATCATATTTCCGCTTACACGCTTCGATCGAAACCTCAACGAAGTCCATATAATATTTTTTCGAGCGATATCGATCAGAAACAAATTTAACAAAAAAAAATTCCACCGAATGTTATGAAATTCTGTAATGAAGAATCTCGGTACTTTTAGAATACAATCAGGAGTGTTAAAATTCAGCAACTTTTCCCGTCGATTGTCTTTGGAATAACGGGGATTACAGGTATCTGGAATTTTATTTTTCAAAAATTGGCATAGGAATAGAAATCGAACAAACCTTTTTATTTATAAACAAGTTCTCGAAGACGATATCACCCGTAAATTTTTCAGTTCCTTACTTTCAATCCATGATACATTTTTGCAAATGACCTAAGAGGGGGACAACCAAGAAATTTTTTTCGGATTTTTTAACGATATATAATATAAAGACGGAACATCGTATTATATATCGTTTAATGGGTTTTTAAAAATGCAAAAAAAAATTTCAAATCAGATATCATGTCAGGTAAATATTACCCGAACTTTAAACTAATTAACGTATCAGATTTGAAATAATTTGGCTTAAAATGTTTATCGAGTACTGCCATCGACACCTTTTCCAGATTTATTTTACTTTGAGATGAGGAGTACACAATTTATTTTTCTTTGGACTGCTACTGAATACCTTTTATTTATCACTCAAAGACCCACTCGACCTTGACCTACACAAAGCGTTGCGCTTAAAGTAATTAGCATCAAAAAACTTTAGGTAAGCAAGCCCTTTCTTCCTTTAATTATTTCAGATCATTTTGAAAATCATTTAAATCTATGAGTACTACCATCGAAATTTTGTGTCGGATTTCTGGGAGAAGTTAGAGAAAGTGGGCACACAATTTTTGCACCTTTTGGAACCTGTATCTGGCGGTATGTAGATTTAATCAGGAAAGTTATTTGAAACTTTTTATTTATCAAAATTAAACAACAAATGGCAAAGTGAAACTGGTTTGGAGATTTTTGAAATTTAATTGTAACAGTCACGGGAATGGTGAAATTATAAAGGTTTGTAGAGATATTGCAATTGCGTTTCTATCGAATGTATGTACATTCGATGGAAACGGCTTGTAAACAAATATAACCTAATCAACGCCTGTTGTTTGTACTCCATCATAATTGCAGAATAAATTTCATAAAACATAGTTCTTTGGCTTTTATTTCGTATTTTAGATTTCAGCATTTTCAGATGTAAGGACAAGCCTTTACAGGTTCCATTATTCATCTTTGATGATGACCCCTACAAACTGACTTTTAGCTATTGTTCAATCCGGAAAAATAATAATAATAGATTAGCACTACAGGCCTAGCAGGCCTTTGGCTTTCGAGCAGACATGTCTCCACCTGCTTCTGTTCTCGGCTTCTCATTTCCAGTTTCTAATTCCCAGCTGGTCCTGGGCCTACATATCCCCTTTTCTAGTATTTCCTCTGATCCGTACTTGCCTCGCAGCTCTATCTAAGGGAAATCGATATAAATGACCCAACCATCTCAATTTCTATGATCTTATCGCGTTTGTTATACAGGGATCTTTGTGTAATTCGGATAGTTCTTGTTTTGATCTTCTTTCACAGAAATCCTTTACTTGCCGGCCTCCAAATATATATTTTAATACATTTCCCTCCCATATGTTCAGTGTCTGTTTCTTTTTGGTTCAGCTTCCAACAATCACTACCATACATTACTGTTGGGCGAATTATTGTTTTGTATACTCTAAATTGGGAAAAAATATTTCCTAAAATATAGAGTATAGAAATGGTCTCCCTGTATATTTGGTATAAAAAATTTGTGTATAAACTCTGTGGACGGATTTAACTCTCTCTGTCTCTAGTGGATATCTAACGTAAGTATAATGTTAAGTTCATATCGACTTTACGTTTATTAATGTGTTTACACATAGAACTATTAAAAACAAGTATGGTTTTTATGACTGTAAAGCTAAGCTTTTCTATGTACATTTTGTTTTGTAATACTTAGTTCTATGTATGTACCTACGTAAAGATGATGATGATGATGATGATGATGATAATGTTAAAAACATATTATATATCCGATGAGAGTAAAAAGCTTAGTATTATTATTGTACTTGTTATGTTAACTGACCCCCAACTGTGGTTAAATGAAAACTGTACTGTACTGCCTGTACATTATATACAATACAAATATTCAATACATATGTGAGTTGCAATTCTGTTAGTAGACGAGAAAAAGAAACTTCTAAACCGCGAAAATTTCTAAATTATAATCGAGATGCGGTTTTTCAAATGGTATTTATAAACTTTGTAAACATTTCAGATTATCGGGAGATTTCCCTCGTATGTGTATTTTGTATTTTTTGAAATGCACTATTTTAGGCAACTGAAAAAAAAATTAATCCGTCAATAATGTACCAAATTGTATGGAAAAATTCCACGGAGTATCTGGGGATCTAGGCTTCCACCCCCCAATCCGTAACTACACGATTTTCGTTTTGCAATCTATCAAACAGAAAGAGTCAAATCTGAGAATTTTAAAAAAAGAAACTGAATTATTGTCTGGAACTCTCAAATGTGACATGTCCTGTATGTTTTAAATATATACCTATGCGTAAGTAGTTATAATTTGTTTGATACATTCATGCATCTTCACAAAATTGGACATCACTACATACATATTATAAAACAAAGTCGCTTTTTCTGTCCCTATGTCCCTATGTACGCTTAAATCTTTGAAACTACAAAACGGATTTTGATGCGGTTTTTTTTAATAGATAGAGTGATTCAAGAGGAAGATGTTTATGTATAATACATCCATATTATAGTAGAGTAAGGGGTTGAAATAGGGGTTGAAAGGGATATGCTTCAAAAACTAAAAAAGTTGTGCATTGATTAAGCTCAAATATTGACACGATATACCACCAGCTTCGAAGATATATTGTTTTTGTCTACTTTTAACCTTCGGAGGGTAGAAAGGTGAAGCGAGAAAGAGGGAAGGAATTATCGAATATTTACAAATATACCTAAGTAGGGTATCAAATAAAAGAGCATGACGTGTACATTACAAAACTGTTATCCCACGCAAGGAAATGTGGAGGGAGGGGTGCAAGTGGGGATGTTGCCCATCAAAGCGGGTAGTTCACAGCTAGTTTATAATATATTAGGATTTATTTTGTAGTAAAAACATTGATAAGAACAAAAATCGATTTGACAGTTTTTTGCAAATTAAACGAAATTTTTTGCTTTATATAAAATTTTAAGCCTTTACGAAAAAATGACCCCAGAAAGAGTTGTCTGCGATTAAAACGTTTTTGAGTGATTTGAAAAAAATTTCTTTCTTATCGAAAATCATAAATTTCATAGAAATTAATGAACCTTTTTTAAAAAAGAAGTTTTTTTTACTTATTAGCAACATCAATAGCTTTAACTATATCAAGAGGATTTTTTATAAAGTTAAAGCGTTTGGATTTTTTTTGGCGAAATTAAAAATTAAAAACGAAAAAAATTTGTTTTTTGCGTTTGTCTCAGAAATTTCGTGGTTATGCCTTAAATGTTTTCAAATATATTTTTGGGACGTATTGCCTTAAAGATAATTCAAAGAAATGTTAGTATGCATGTTTTAAAGTGAATGACGAAAGCGATGCTTCAGACAGTAGTATTTCTATTTAAAAAAATGGTCCGCAGGAGCTGCGGCAACTAAGTGAATTCTCCCCGAGATTGAAAAAATAACACATTTTTCTGAAAATCGATTAAATTTTTAGATAGATATTGCATTTCGAAAATTTTATTTTAAAAACTAAGCGTCTAGAAAATGTTATTTAAAAAATTAAGACAAGAGTACTTTTTGCTTAAAACATCAAATACAAAAATATTATTTATTTTGTAAAAATTCCAAATTCTGAACTTTGCGCATCTCCCCACCCTTTTTTTATCTGCCAATTTTTCTCATTAACGAACTCTATCTTTCAAATGCCAAAACCCATTTTGAAAACAAATTTTATTCAAATCGGACTTTAATTGCGACCGCTAGAGAGGGTATAGACACATAAACATAGAGATACATATGGGTATATCTATAAATATATAGGAGACTTTCTATAGATATAGATAGTCACTCATCACGATATCTCTGGAACTATAAGACCTAGAGACTTGATATTTGGCAGGAATATTCCTTTTGCCAAGTAGAGGTCAGCTAAGAACGGATTTTACGAAATTCCACCCACAAGGGGAGTTGCGGGGGTGTTCATGAATAAAAAATTCATATTTTTCAATTATGGCTTTTAATAGTTCAAAACTTGGTCAGAATGTTTTAAATTACATTTAGAAATTTTTTTAACCTTCGGAGGGTAGAAAGGTGTAGCGAGAAAGTGGGAAGGAAATATCGAATATTTACAAATATACCTAAGTGGAGTATCAAATAAAAGAGCATGACGGGTACATTACAAAACTGTTATCCAACGCAAGGAAATGTGGAGGGAGGGGTGCAAGTGGGGATGTTGCCCAGCAAAGCGGGTAGTTCCCAGCTAGTATTACATATATAAGATCGATGAACATTTGAATAAATTTTTCCAAAATTCCATCATCAGTACAAAAGCAATAGATCCATTCCTTTCGGCAATTCGCTAAAAAAAAAAACATGAAATGTTCGAAATGATTTAACTCTCAAAATGTAAGTACTTAAAAAACTTTTAAGCGAGTTTTGTTTACATTCATTATGATGGTTTAATAAGAATACTTAGAAAAGGTTTTTAAATATTTAAAAATGTAATAAAACTTGATAAAACAATTAAAATTGTTTACAAACTAAAGTTTGGATGAGATGTTCACTTGAGACTTGCAGTAAATCAAATCGAAGTACAACCTTAAATGATAGTATTGAAAAATATATAAAAATTTTAAATATGCTATAACTTTTTTTTTCAAATTAGATCAATAATGGATAGTACATTTGTTTAAAATAAATAGAAGCGATTCTAGTTACATATTTGTACATATCATAAGGAAAAGTTTTAGTGAACGAAAAAAAACATCGTGTATTATTATTATGAATTTATGATATAAACATATGTATGAACAACCTATGATATATAATTTGAACAGCGGGAATATTTCAGACATTTCTTGAGGCTTTTAATTTTGAAATACTTAATAGGCTTTTTAACTTTGAAATTATTATTAGGAGATTATTAGGTTTCCACGATAACGTCATATTTATGAAGACTAAAAACTATTTTAACGAAATTTTAACTTTGAAATTTATTTATCTGTCCCTATTTTTCCTACAGTTACAAAGAGCTAGTCCTTACACCATTAGTCGTTTAATTTCGGCCAAAATATCCAAATATCAAATTTTAATTCTAGTTTTATCAACGGCCAAAAGTAAGCCGAAACGTTAGAATACGAAAATATTATTTAATACTTTAACTAAAGTCTAACTTTTATCGAAGTGTTGTTTTTGTAAAGAGTTTACTAATGTAAACAGACTTTTTTTTTAAAGTTCAATATATATATATATATATATATATATATATATATATATATTGAATATAATTGAATATTGAATATAATTGCTATTATATATATAATTGCTCTGACGCTTGTATATCCTTTACATTAATATTATTAATATACATTACATACATAATTACGTACATAACAAGTATTTTCTACGAACTCTATACCTACATATTTAGAACTAGCGACCAGTCCTGGACTCTCGCGGGTTATTTACACATACAAAATTATAATTTGGAAGTATTACACAAATAGATCTTCGGGTAAACAAAATTATCTACCTGTTTAATGAAAACCGTCTCAAAATATTTTTCGTAATTAAAAGTGCAAGCAATTATCAAAGAAAAAAGACGAACATAATTTGGAATATACTTATTATAAATTACCTCCACCCTGAGCAATATTACGCTTTTGGAGATTTTTTGTTTGATGGTATTTTTGAGATGGTTTCAAATTTTCGCTTTTTTTTATTTTCTGTATTATTAAAGCTAAATAATTTTCCAAAAATTTAATGTATTTTTTATTGGGATAACTCTTTTTCTTTTCTAGTGAAAAAAAAAACTGGTATTTCAAATATGCATCACTTCCATAAATAACCTAATTTTTGATAGTTGTCATTCTTTGCAGACATAAATTCTCAAATATTAATTTTTCAATTTTTTACAAAAAACTTACTTTACACAAACATTATGGATATATTCTTATTCACATGTAGGTTTTTTTATTTTTCGTACTTTAAGTAGTTTTTCGACGAATTTGAGGAAATTTACACGATATCCAAATTCAAACTGTACTAGTGGCACTCCAAAATATTTCCAAAGTGATTGAAATATAAGTGATAAATCGTAGATTAACATCAGCGTTGATTAACATTAGCCAATCAGAAGTATTGTAACTAAAAATTAAAACCAACCGACTCTGACTGAGACTGATTACTTAATGATTGTTGATAGATTAAAAATAAATTATTAAATAATTATTAATGTTATTAACAAAAAAAGAAAAAATTATCAAGTGTTGAATAATTAATTTTGATAGCAATAAATTAAAAGCTCTCGACTCTTCTCAAACTAAATACGTAATAAATTCTATAAATTGTTATAATAATAAATGGAATCAGGTATAATAATAAAATTTAATCACATAGTAAACTTTCCAGGCTTCTGTTTTACGACATAATTTATTTTGGTATTTTCGATAAAACTAACTCAAAAAAGTGCCTTATTTTGATCATTCATTAACCATTTTGCAGTCCAAACGATTAGACTCTCTTGACTTTCGAAATAAACTTTATGACAAAAAATATTTTATAAACAACAAATACGTCTTAATGCGCCATTTCAATGAATTTACTAAATGATTCATCTACAAGTAAAATTCCCCCTACAAGGTTTTCGGATACGAAACCCTAAACTTGCACTTAAATCATACCTAAGAACACTCTCCGTTAAATTACCTTTCAAACGAAATCTACAAATCTACGAAAAAAAAATCTACGACAGACAGACAGACAGACAGACACAAACACATAGCGGTCAAACTTATAACACCTTATAACAACACGCCTTTTTTTTAGTTTGGGGGTTAAAAATGGTCTTTATTTAAAGAGTCATAATTATTAACTTCCCAGAGGAAGCTAATGTAATGAGGCTGATTTTGAAAATCTCCAATTTTGTATATTTCCGCGGTTTCAAGGCCGTAAAATCCGAATCAAACCTTTTCAATGCGATGTCTATGTGTGTGTGTGTGTTCGTATGTTCGTATGTTCGTTCGGATTCTTTCGCCTCGATTATCTCGTGAACCAATTCTGAAATTAACAAGTGACTGGGCTTATTCGACACGTAATCGCGTATTTAAGAACTGAAAGAGTTTTCAGCAGAATTGATTGGGCCGTTCTTTAATGGTAACAAACAAAAACTGGAAAAAACTCGATAAACAGAATCTTTCAGATAAACAGAATCTGAAAAGTGGATGAAACTCATCATTTATCTATGGAGATAATGATGGTTCCACCATAAGCTGCAAAGCATGTTTGAAACATAATATATGAAGGTTAACAAGACCTGTTTTACCTTCCCAGAGGAAGTTAATGTAATGGTGCAAATTTTGGAAATCTCCAGTTTTTCAGTTTTTTCAATGTGATGTTTGGGGGTGTGTGTTTTCAACACTAGAAATTATTGTTTGCCTTAATGATGCTTAGCCAAACAAATTTTACTTTTACTCAAGTTCAAGTGAGACTTTATCGTTCGTGGTTTCTGAAAATTTTTTACATTGCGTAAAGAAATTTTAAATGGATATCCATAGGTATAAAAAAACTATACTTATGATTTTAAAGCTTACTCACGCAATCAATAATTTCTCGTGCTCCATGACAGAGAACGACACACTTACCTACAATACTTTTTAGAGGAAAAATTTGTAAGGCTTAGTATAACTAAGCCACACAAGAATTGTTAAATGTCTATTTATAAATGATACTTTTTGCTAAAGGCCACCCAATAAAATTATAAAAATTTTATGATATTACGTCAATTACCCCATTAAGTATGCATTGGACTAAATTAGATTCTCGCTTATCATTTTTCCGAGAAAAATTAAAAATACCGTTTTCATCTTAAACAAGTGGCGGTGTGCAGGTATTTTTAAGATCTGACCAATAATTTCTGGTTAGTAACTGAATTTCATTACTTTTAATCACTACCCTATTTTTGACGTGCTTCGCTAGTAACACCCAAAAAAAGGCAATACGTAACTTTTCATTCGTATTTTGCACGGAAATATATAAATAGAAACTGTACCGAAGGTCAACGCGGGATAGTGCGGTTTCTTTATACAGCTGTCTTTTCTGCTAAACGGTAAGAAATTTTTTGCCGATATCACTATGTAAGCATAGGCGTGTACGCAATACTGTATGATTTGAACATAACAATAAAAAGACACAAAATTAGTTTTAATAAGAGATAAAGATTATTCTTATTTTTAACAAGCTTTTATAAGCTTCATACTTATGTTAGTATGTTAGTATGTTGTTATGTTAGTATGTTAATATGTAACGAAAACTTTGAACATTATTTTGACCTCCTTCAAAACGTCGTATTAACTCGAAATTTGGCAAACTTATCAAGGACCGGTGACAATACAATAATATATTTGATTATCCCGATCAGCATTTTCAGGAATAACGATTTCAATATTTGAAAAAAATACATTTATTTGCGCTCCCACTATATTTATACTCAATTTTTGATAAATAAATAATAGTCTAAAGAACTAAAAATCACAAAATATATAATAGTTCAAAAACATTAATAAACACGCTTTTAAACTAGCTGAACTAAAAGGTAGAAAATAATTTCTCTAAATTAAAAAAAACATTTGATCGTAAAAAAGCGTGGGGTGCTTAATTTTAATTATTGTAAATATTTTATAGACAGATATTAGTAAAAGTTAAGTCAGTTTAAAATATATTATTCTTAGTGGACAAAAGCCTATTTATACTTAAAAAGATAAAAGCCTATTTAGGCTTAAAACGTTAAATATGAAGAGGTTAGGAATAGAATAGCATGTTTTTATAAGATGGCTTCAAACAGTAATATTAGGATATGTTATTATTATCATAGAATACTAAGAGATAAACCGGGGTGAATACAATAAATTTCTGCCAGAAATCTAAAAATTAACAACAACAAAATCATAAAATAAAACTCTATAAAATATTAAACCCTTTTTTCATTAGCATTTTCCGTAATAAAATTTTATAATAAATTCATCGCCCAAGAACATACATAGATGTAGTTGTAGTCGGACAACCAGCAACAGCAACAACATAAATAACAAACAAACGTAACAAAAGTAAATTAAATAAGCGAATGCTACAACTATACTAGTAAATGGTTTAGGTTGGCTACGGTGCGCGGTGTTGTAAAGTGATGTATGAGTATATACACCGTAGATATATATATTTTTCCCATTTCTAATTTAAAAGTTAGAAAGTAGATGAAATTTTACTACGTTTACTTTCACTAAGCAATTAAATTTACGGTTGGTCGCTTAATGATAATGATAATAGCTGGCGCATGTATCTCATAAAATAAGGATGATTTGTGTATTTTATGTATATTTTAAAAGGACTTTACAATTTTATGTTTAATACTGTAGCTTCTGTTGCTTTCTACACCTAAAACATAAAATTTATATATCTTATTTCCATCGTCTTATTTAGAGCGTATAGTGATGTTTCGAAACAGAGAGTATTTGTCGGTATAACATCGGTATTTTGATTATTTTGAAAAAAACATGAAAATGAAAATCGAATTATTTTTTAATCGTACTTCTCAAAAATGAAAAGCCCTCGACCATATGTTTATATGACCTTCTTTTTTATTTTTATGAAGGGAGCCTCAAAATAATTTGCTTATCATTATCATATTTTTAGTCTGATATTTTATCACCTTTTGCCTCTCTTTAATATAAAAAGTTTTATATCATTTGTCTATTATGCTCTCATCGAAGCAAATGTTTTAAGTACATAATTAATATGAAGGGAATGTTTAATACAAAAAAGGCACATTCGGTAAGATTTTAATACTCAAAATTTATATCAAATTGCAATATTTGGATTCAATACAGAATCTTAACTATGAAAAATTATGTTCCTATAACTATGAAATAGGTCCAATCGAATGCCAGAACATGATGTCCTCCATCAAACTCAGCAACTATTGTTTAAGTTATTTTTTGATTGGTTAACTACAAAACGAGATATTTAGGTGTGTAGATTAAGTTGGCTCTTCCTGTATATAATACAACGGGACTAGTTATTAACAAAATATATATTCACAAACCAAAATTTATATCTATCTCCACAATAAATAATGGCTATTCGAGTTATTTTCATAATCACATATCAAAAAAGGGCAATAAGTGCAAAGCCAACTTGTTGGACAAGCTTGTCTTTTATTCGACCGCCTGCCTGCTAGACAAAATATTTTATAAACCATCAAATTTCTTAAACAGAAATTCCAAATATAATTTACTATTTCCTTCTTCATTATTTAATTACAGTGTATACATAGCAACTTCGCAGCAAGAAGCGGCAACTCTGCAAAAACAGACGATGCATACTTACTTCTAGATATCATATTTTTATTATCTACTTCAATAAAACAGATTATACAAATACCTGACACATCACTTATAAATATTATCTCTTATATACACATGCAACCCATCCCACTGTTGTAATGTTTTACAGTGGCTCTGTAAAATGACAAATTTTGTAAAGTTTTATGATGATTTTATTTAAATTTTTTTCTTGGAAATATACATACAATAAAGTAGATACAGCTACTTTTGAGTGATGTAATTATATTTTGTTTTTTAAAATTGTGCTTTGTCCGTATACAGTTATATTTTATTTGATATAGGAACATTTGAAAATTTGATTATTACATAATTTTATTTTAGGTTATTTCGAAAAAAAATAAATGTATATTGTTAGCCGGGATTAATGTTAGAACCCCTAGGTTGTTTTTGGTTACATGGACAGAAAGGCTGTCACCACCGAAGTTTACTTATACGGAGAATTGGAAAACCTTTGTTGTATTTGAATAAAGCGATGTGGATTAATTTTCGTAAATCATTTAATTTATTATCAATGTAAGCATCCTACTTTTAATTAACAAAAAAATTCGTTACAGAGCAAACACAGCGGGGAAGGGTCGATAAAGAGGTTTCAAATGTTGGGTAAGAAATCCAACAACTGAATGTTTGCCGGTGCAGACGAGTGGCGATTTAAAACGGTGGCAAACGCTTTTTTGCGAATTTCGATGTAAATACTCGTCCTGTGAAAAAAAGTTATTTGTAATAGTTCTCGACAGTAAAAAAATCTAGAACCTTTATGCTTATAATTTTTTAACTAAATCTCAAAATTTTCGAGTAAAATGCAGTTTTTTTGGTTTTTAATTTTTATTCCGCGAAAAAAATGCAATCGTTATGTTATTTAGTACAATTGAGTCTATTTGAATTAGTAATAGCCGGGTATTTTTTCTAAGTTAAGTAGTTTCTGAGAAATTGGTAAAAAAGACCTCTTTTTAAAGTCACTCAAAAAGGTTTTTTTTAACGATATATAACTTCCTCAAATAATAAACAAAAAATATTTTCATTCAGCTTCAAAATCAAAATTTCAAAAACCATAATTAAGATCTAAAAAAATATTGGTATTAATTACTGGTGTAAATTTCTTCTTATACAGCCATGATATACTAATTGGAGAGCCAGATAGGTAGACGTTACGTTTAATGAAGAGTAGAAGTTGATCAATGATGATGTAATGTAATTAATTTTTGAATATCGTTGTTGAGAATTATATAGATATAAATAGTATAATCAAATTTATTAAACATAAAACGTCTCTTTAATAGACGTTTTATGATTTCTAAAAATATTGGAAAAATTTTTAGTGCAACTTTCCCTTACGTAATGGTTTTTTCTTATTACTTACATTGATTAAAAAGAATGACAGAATTACGAACATGAAATAGAGAACGAACGAATATGAATAAATATAGTATTTGTTTTATTAGTGAGTATAAAGAATTGTAAGATAAGAGGAAAATTGTTTTTTTATTTTACATTTAAAATGGATTTTCGTCAAGTATCGATTCAATCAATACAAAGAAAAAGAGTAAAATATGTTATTTTACTCTATGCGATAAGCATTAGTTGTGGAGATACGGCAGTTTAATGTGTAAAGTGTCTATTTTACTTTGTCGGCGAATAACTTGGTATTAAAAGATCTTATAAAGAGTAATATAAGCGCATTTTCAAAAGAAATAAATAAAATTTCGATTAAACACGCACTCAATCTATTGTATAAATACTCCTGCATCCCACGCATGCTTTTAAAGTTCGTATCAAATTAAAATTTTTCTCGGCGTTTTTGCCCTGAGCATAATACATTAAGGAATGATAAAATTTTTTGAGCTATTGATTAAAAAACTAGAAAACACAAGCTGTCGAATCATATATATTCTATTCAGACCCAAACATTTTTTCGGTGACTTATATATCTGTTTGAAATTTCGATAAAATTTAAAATATTTTAACTGTGCCACTTTTTTGTGAGGTACTATGTTAAATTTATCACTAATTTTTACATTTTATATTTTCAACTAGCTTTTGCCCACGGTTTCGTTCGTGATAATAATTCATTTCAATGTATTCTATAAATGATTCATTTAGAGAACCAATTTTAAAAGACTTAAAGAACAAACTACTTACATTTCCTTGGAAAACAACGTGACATTCGTCCATGGAGTTCGCTTTAAAGAATGAAATAAAAAAGGGATATAGTTTATTTTTCTCTCAATCGCTTGTGATAATGATTCATTTAGAGATACAACCTTTACCTCACTTATCCCCTCTTTATACTACAATGTACACAATGTCATCTTTGAAGACTCAAATGCTACCCTTCAACCCGCTTGTCTTCGCTTAGTCCGCTACCTACAGGTCAGCTTTACTTATACCCCGAGTTAGTACATATAATTTTGTATTAGCGTAAATGAGTCCGAAGTATAAATCTATTATAAACAAACCATTTAAGTCCATTAAAAGCAAAATTCAGTTTTTTTTTAAATTTAAATTTGAAGTTAATTAATTAACGCTAATTGAAGTTGTCCAAAATTCAAATTTAACAGTGACTAAAAAGTGATCTAAAAATATGAGTAAAGAACATATTAGTGAAGTTTGGGGTTATTTTGCAATCTATGATACAAAATGACGATGATTGTTTGTCAAAAACATTCGCATCGTTTTTTGCGAATGTGAATGTTAAAAAATACGCGAATATTCGCGAATGCGAATATTCATCCCATCACTACTACATACACATAATGAGAGTAATTCTCCAACTGTGGCTATGTAACCAATGAGACCAATACCATGTATTGATTATTTTGATTATTTTTGTCTCCTGTATATTTAATATTATCACTATTGTGTATATTTTGATATTATTTTTAAACCATGCATATATGTAATATGCAAAGTATACTAAGTTTAGTCCCAAGTTTGAAACGCCTAAAAATATTGCTGCTACGAAAAAAATTTTGGTATAGGTGTTCATAGAATCACCTAATTAGTCCATTTCCGGTTGTCTGTCAACACGATAGCTCAAAAACGAAAAGATATTTCAAGATGAAATTTTTACAGCGTACTCAGGACGTAAAAATGAGGTCGAGTTCGTAAATGAGCAACATAAGATAATTGGGTCTTGGGTCCGTAGGACCCATCTTGTAAACCGTTAGAGTTAGAACAAAAGTTTAAATGTAAAAAATGCTCCTTATAGAAAACACAACAATTTTTGTTTGGTACATTTTTTAGTAAACATCACTGTTTACCCGTGAGAGCGCAAATCAGGCGTAAATTGTATAGTATGTACCTATTATATGGGAATATCAGTTATATTAGTTATATATGTGTTACATGTATGTATGTGTAATCAACACTGTTTATGCATGGTATTTCAACAATTAACTCAGTTAATTGTTTGTTTTCACTTGTTTATGTTGGAATTTAACCATTTTGTTTGTTGCTATTATATTTGTAATTAATTGATAAGCAGCAAGCTGTAAATCAAATATGAAATAAAATGAATAACAATATAATTGATTAAATTATAAATATAATTATAAATTGTAAAAAAGGTAATCACGGTGGTGATTTGAAATGACAATGCACTTGTTAACATTTCCATACAAACATTACACCCACGAAGCATATTATCAGTTTTATACTCTAAATACATCCAGAAAGTATTTAATTTCGAAGTTAAGGACAGTCACTCTTCCTGCACTTCTTCTATCCTGTTTAATTTTGACTGAACCACTTGAAACAGCCGAAGCTTCGTATCAGTGTTCTTAATTATATGAGTGGCCAAATTTTCGGGAAATGTTATTGATAATACTATTTGAAGAGTAGATATAAATGATCGAGGACGTACTGCAGACAGTATTGCATGCGCTAAAGAGCTGCCTCTTATTAAAAAAATTTAATTTTCAGATTTACATTTTTATCACACATAGTAATTTCTCTAAGAAAAAAAGTAATGGTGGAATTAACATTTTAGCACTTGCTGAATAATGAGCATTGCGTACAACAACTGTTCGAGTATGTGGCCTGGTTATTTTACCAGCAGCCTTTAAAATTTTATATTCTTCATTTGTTTTATTTTCTTCTCTGTCGTTTATACCATGTATTTGAGACGGTGTTTTATTTCTGAAGCAAATTTACTATATTTGCACCAGAACTGTAGATAACAAAATCGTCTTGGTGTTTAAATATTAATCGTGATTTAACGGTGTTTTTCATCTGGAATATATTTCGAATTAGAACATTTTTCAATTCCTGCATAGAAAACTTGCAGTCTTCATTATTTTGTTTATACTGATATATTTGCTTCATTGGTGCATCCAATAATAATACTTGTGGATGAAACTTTTTTCTTCTCCAGGTACTTAAGGAGGGTGACTCGCCAGCAACAGAAAAAAAATTAATTAGTTGATAATTATCCGAATTTTTAGTATATTATAGTTAATGAAACATATTATTATACAGTAAATCGCATTTAAGATGAAGAAACCTTCACACTTTCGTCAATCAGTTGAAGGGGGTACCCCTTCAAAAAAATCGAAAAAACCGAAAAAAATTTTTACTCTCAGAATTGGATAAAACTTGGTTTATATGGTAAATATGACACAAGAAATCAAAAAATCGGGTTCATTTAACAATCGGATAAGTAATTTTGGAAATATGGCCAGAAATATTGAGCGAATTTGCAATATCTCCAAACCTACCGTCCCAATTGCGAATTTAACGTGATTTTTGAATTTTTTGGGTCAAAATTAGCTTAAAAACTGAGTTTTGTCAAAATCGAAAATAATATTTTTTTTTCAATTTTTTGCAATTTTCTTAAGGGGTACCCCTTCAAAAAAATCGAAAAAACCGAAAAAATTTTTTACTCTCAGAATTGGATAAAACTTGGTTTATAAGGTAAATATGACCCAAAAAATCCAAAAATCGGGTTCATTTAACAATCGGCTAAGTAGTTTTGGAAATATGGCCAGAAATATAGGGCGAATTTGCAATATCTCGAAAACTACCGCCCCAATCAGGAATTTAACGTGAATAAACAGGCTGGCATGACATCATCATCGTTCATCGACTCATTTTTGTAAAGGCCAAGAATATGAAAAGAATAAAAACCTAATATGTATCTTGTTCAATTCTTAGTAGTTCGTAGAAAAGAAATTGTCTAAATGGAAAATACAAGAAATTTCAAATTTGAAAATGTAAAACAAGACAGAAATACTTATTTTCAAAGCTGTTTTTTTTTTATTTCAAACATAAGGAGAATGACACATACATTGGTGATGATAATATTTTCAATAGCTTTAAACTATGTATATTTGTAATACAAATGGCTGGTCAAATACAGAGTGACACAATTAAACTATATATATTTATACTAAACCAAATGAAATTATTTTAAATTTTTTTGCGTTCTGGTTTCAAAGTTCTAGCTGCGTGTTATTTTCAATTGTAACTGCCTACTTATATACTAACATATACTTTCTACGTTTCTTATTTAGTAAGCTGGATTCACTACAAACATAAAAATCGCTAAGTGTTCAGTAAGTGAACGTATGTACATTCCTAAATATTACCTAACTAAGAAAAAATAAAAATAATTTTTAATGTACCTGCCATGTTTTTATAACGTATTAAAAAGAAAAAAATAATAAATAGCTATGAACAAAATTTTTAATTAATTTTCACCTCAATGTAAGATTGGAAACAAAAAACATCGAGATGCAACAGACTACACGCTTGATAGTTTTATATTGCATACGCCCAATGTTTTTCGTAGACGAGACTTGAAATTTGGACCATAGATCAGAAGGGAATGACAATGCATTCACGTAAACCTAAAATGCAGAAAAATAATTAAATGAAATTTTCAATGCACCATGATTTTATAACCGGCTCAAAAGTATAAAACAATAAATAGCTATTTTTAATACTCGTAAGATTGCTCCAAATGTTTTATCATTTCCAAACTCGCAAGTATTTTAATAGCTATTTATTATTTTATACTCTTATATCCGTTTCATAAGCATCGTAGAATTTTATTTTTTTTTTTCTGCTTTTTGTTTTATGTGAATCAATTTTTTTTTTTCGTGTCACATTTTCATGCATTATCATCCACTTCTGAGCCACATATGGTATAAATTTTAAGTCTCTGGCTCATCGGGAATTTAGTATAAAATTAATTATAAAAATTCCAATCGTATACACAAAAGTTAATAAAAACAGGATAACAAAAACAATCGAAATAAGGAAATAGTTTATAGAATCTAAACTACGAGCAGCGAAAAGTAAAGAACACCATATTTGGCTTTCAATTAGGCCTAGCCTAGTTGAATAACTAGGCTAGGCTAGTATAATTAATTTTAAACTAAGTTAGCTTCGAATATGCAGCTCAAAATTACTGCCAACACTTATTGCTTGTGGCATCCTCTATACATTTAGAATATGTAACATAGATGAAATACTACAGAACCTGTAAAGTATACACCTTGCACAGAAAGGTAAAAAAAAGGATAAACATGATACCATACCACATCATAACACCATCGGAGGCGATATGATATGATGGGTAGATGTGAGAAGACAACGACGCGATGTATATATACGGATTTGTGAAACGAATATCAATTGAATTTTGAATTTCATACTTGAATAACAGCACAAAAAAAGAAGAAAAGAAATAAGTTCAAAGTGTCAAAAAAAAAAATAACATAATTTTTTTTTTCCTTCAAAATACAATTTTTATTTTTCACCTTGTCAGTTTTTATTTTTCCATGTGAATAATTTTTAATAACTTGTTATATTTCATTTATATGTAATATATTTTTACAGTTTCAAGTTTGGTTTTACTATAAAATGTATCGCAAATTGAAAAATAATTATATTTCTTCTCACCCATGTATTAGACACATTGAATTTACGAAAAAAAAAAGTTCTTTCTGTATGATAATTTACTATATGCATCATAGAAAACCTCTCTCCATTTTGTCATATTGCTATTGTATGTCTGGTTTAAAATGACTGTTTATAATCCGGTCGCGAAACTCAGCGGGTGCCAGAACAGGTATGGTGACAGACTGCATAAAGTTCATATGCATATTTCGATATAATTATCCGGTCAATTTAAACATTAAAATATCTTCTTAAAGGAAATCTATTAAGTCCTCATCGATTCGAGATGTGGAAAAAAATTTACGAGGGATCAAAGGTCACAAAAAGGGTTTTTCGCGATTGTCAGCGTAACAGTAAGTTTTATCATAAAATTAGTTGAGGCGAAAATTGAAGATTAGATAATTCAGCATAAAAAAGTCTCGATAGTTTTTTTCTTAAGAGCCACCGTTTGTGAGATTGACGAAGCTGGAAGAGTTGTAATCATCATATAATTTTATGGGTGGGCATATAATTCTATGGCTTACATTGAAAATAATATTTTAATATTTAATAATATTTTCTAACAAAAATGATAATGTCGCTTTGCTTACCAAATAATTTTGGAAAATGGAAAAATGAACGGAAAAATTCTTTCTATCATCGGCGCAAAACAATGGAGATAGCAATAAGCTTTTGTCTACTAAGAATAAATCGGATGGATTAGAGTTTCTAATGATTAATCATGAAATGTAGATAATAAAACATATTTATTTTTTTTATAAAGATGATTATTATTTTAAGAAAATTAATTAGTAAAATTAGCCATTCAATCACGTAAGCAAACACCAATCAGAAGATGTGCCACGCCAGGCCAAACACTATTAATGCTGTGGCATTTTAATAGAACGAAGCAGATTTCTTGATTTATTGTACAAAAATAAAGGTTTACTAAGAACTGCTTACAACATTCATACACAAAAATGATTGTTTGGCAAGTCGTGATGTCATTCAAGACGCCTATGACACTCTGCATTGTTTTTGAAGTAAATTTGAAGTAGTTTTTGAAAATGAAAAATACATAATGCAAATAGTGTTTTCTTTTTAAAAAAAGATTGCAGTCGTAGGGCCCCCGTTAGGAACCAAGGTCCTTATAAAACTCGTTCAAAAACAAATAAATACTTATGTACAATTTTATTAACTCGCTTTTGTAAACTATACATATAATCTGTTTTTGATTGCTTAGCTAAATTTTATAAAGTAGTTGATTATAATAATTTGTTAAGTAATTATAAATTGATGTTCGTTTGACAGCTAACAGAATAATGCAACTAACATAATAATTTGGACACATATTTATAGTAGGTACACGAATTTTGTCAATTTTGTACTATTTACATTCAAAACTTGTTATGCATATGCATATTCAAAGTCACATAACTAGTTTTGGATGTAAATAATATAAAAAAAACAAAATTTGTGTACTATAATAAATAAAAATAATATAAAGTACATGAACATTTTGGTTGTCATGGATATGACACACACATAAGCATATATCATCACTGTTACGTGATGAATTTTGCCAGTTTGCTCACAATGGCAAGCCGCGTTAAGGAACTTTGTTCCAATAATACTGGTTTAAATAAGATATTAATGACACGTATATGAACCAATTTTTCAAATTTAGGACAAAAGCTACTTCTTTAGCTACATTTTCCAAAAATTGAAAGTACATACAAAGTTTTGAATTAGTTTTTTTTTCGGTCCAGGACGATAACGTTAATTTTTTGATAATTCTATTGGGACGAAATTGAGACGGTGAATGTATTTTTATAAGGTTGTTATATTTAATTAAATTCAATGTATGGAGTATAACGTCCGATAGTAGAATTGTTAAGTTGGTATCGATGTATTTTTTTCTCTTCCATAAGGTTTTCGACCTTGCACATGTCTCTACATACAATGGTATGGTATAGTCTTTATTACCATACAGTTCTTACACAAACTACAAAGTGTTCAATTAGTTAATTAACTATGCACATGAGCGTGATATTACATCTTATGCATAATTAGTTCTATTAATTGTTAATGTTATCGATACTAAGTTACAAGTTGATATATGGGTGGTAAATAATCATTTCAAGCTTATATACTTTTCGACTTCGCAATACATAAAAAAATCATAAAACATCCCTCAAAGTAATGTTTTTCACTTCTTTACATGCTAGAAAGGTAGCATTTGTACCAATCGTCCCGAAATAAAGTCAAATTTAACATATATTTAGAAAGATTTCGTTATCTAATCGTAGTCCCCCTAAAATAGGACAAACACCCAACGAAATGGTTTGAAAAATTTAAATTTTTCAAGGCTGTGCGCGAAAATTATTTCCAAAATTACCCTATTTCTTCTATACATGCTAGAAAGATTCGGTTTTTTTGCATTCGGCGCTATATAACTAATAATTATTAAAAACTTTCACACTGCCCCTTCAAAGATGGGAAAAATATTTTTTAAGCTACCTATTTAATTTTCATTAATGCTAGAAAGATGGAGTTTTTTCATTTACATGCTTTAATTAGAAAAAGAATAAATCTGTTGGATTTTAAATCGAAACAAATATTAGTTTTAAGATCGAAAAAGTCTGGCAACAAATATTTTTGGGAATACGGATATTTTCATGTTTTGATAACTTATTATAACATGTTTCAAAATTTTCGAATATTTACATATTTAATTTTGTTCAAATAAATTCAAAATTTGATTTTCTCAAGAATTTCGTTGAATTTCTGCAGTATTTTCAGATAAACAAATCAAAATATTATAATTTTTTGACAAATAAATTAATCAATATCCGAAACCCAATTGCTTTGAATTTTAATGAATATTAGCTTATCCTCTGGCAGTATAGCGACCAACGAGATAAAATTTTTGCCTTATTGTATTGGTAACTCTGCGGAAAATTGGTTTATTACTGAATAATGCCCTATTTGTTAAAGAACGTGGTGCATTAAACTGGCTTCTTCTGCCAACATACAAAAAAATTTTAATTGATTGTTTAATTCGAAGCGGTACATCTTGCTGGCCTCTTTTTGTAGTAGATACGGTATGATTAGTTTTACCTTTTTATTTGATTTTAGGTACATGAAGGCTTTTATTACCCCCTCATGTTTCCTGATGATCTACAGACTAAATTAAATCATCGACAAAGTCCATTTAAATTAGCATTCGAATTAAAATCAGCAGAGTTCCCAGGAAAAAAGATCTTGATTAAATATCCCCTTAAATGATTCGATTAATAAGTAGTATGCACTTCTATTTCAATTTGAAAGAGATTGTCTGTCTTACATGATTGATAGTGATCAATTTCTAAGGTACGTATGATGGCAGCAAATTAATAATAAACTATCCAATAATAAACTCCAATCTCAACGTATCAACGTATCGGACACAACGTATCTTCTTTCCTATACTTAAATTATAATAAATCAACCAAACCATTTCCTATAATCAATCATCCTGTATATTCAAACAGAATTGTTCCTATGGCACATTGTCATTTCCATGTTTTTTCGCCTCTCAAAAGCATTTAAATAATTATTAACAAAAATAAATATTCGTCATTAGTGACCTTAAAGACTCCCGGGGGACAATAGAGCAGGCACTTAAAAAAAGTAATTTTGGTACGATTCCTCATTGTCATCCAAAGTCCCATCATATTTCGAACCCCAGGTTCATGAATTTTGTTTTTAACGCCGACAAACTTCGAGTAACACAATTTAACCCATTTTGATCATCTACCCTAAATAAAATAATTTTTGGTCACCTAAAAATTTTCCATTTTCCTGGATCGAATGTTGAAACCTACATTTAAATTCATCCTACTTGTGAGAAATGGGATGGTTTGTGCTTGGGTTTCTGGTCTATTTTTAAATATGTAAGCAAAACTTCTGAGTCTCTGTGATTTGATAAAATGCACAATATCTACTCCCTTAAGGATCTCTTGGATTTCTCTGTTGGTTCGGATGCGCCATTCTTCCTCGCTCACTCGGATTGCACGATATTATCCTTCTTATGATCTTTTAAATTAGATTCTTACTTTCCTCTAAAACAACAAACCAGCTTCCAGCTTAATCTAACCTATGCATTCATTTATTGTTTTAATATTATGTTAATTCCCTACTTTAAGGTAGTACCAGCATGGTATTTGCAGTTTCTATGTTAAAGCAATGGTACAATTTTTTTTTCGACAGAATTTAACGAAAAATTAAATTTAAGAATTTAATAATGCTTACTATTAATTCCCAAAGTTTCAGAAATTTTGACCGTTTAAAATGGGAAATAATTATGCCAACGTCCCAATTTCGATCAATTTACGTCAAAATTAATATCTCGAAAGTGAAAATTAATTTCTAAATTTTTTTTTTAGAATTGTATTGTATAAACATTTTTTTCTACTTTTTCTTCAATATATAATAATATCATAAAAAATAGTTGGAGAGACCGGACATTTTACATGCTTTAAATGGGACATGACCCTCAAAATCGCGAACTTTGTCTTTAAATATCTCGCGATCTAAACGGTCAAAAATTATGAAATTTTAGGAATTCATAAATAAAGCTATTATAAACCCGAGAAAAAAAATTCGGCCAAATCTGTCGAAAAGTGATTTCATGCTGGTACTACCTTAAGATTACAATTTTGTTAAAACCATTTACTTTAACTATAACAATAAACATTTATATACACAATATTAGACCAGGAGGTAAAAATTCAAACAAAATTCAAACAAAATTCAAATACAATTGAAAACAATTAAGGGATTTTATTTTGTTTTTATTTAATGACATTCATTTATTTAATTCAATAAATGATTGTCAGTTAGTATTGTGAGTGAGGGACTATGAATAAATGGTGAGGTAGAACCATCTGATTTTATTTATTGTTTACAAAAAACGAAATACTTTATTTAGTATCACGTTAAATCATTAGTGCAATTGGTCTTTATTTTCATCCTCTTAATGTTCAAAGAAAAATATTTTACAAAACAGGTAATTCTTATTTACTAGGTATAATATATACCTTGTTCCGGGATTCTGCTATATTACCTATCCACAAATAGAATTCATTTCCTAAAATAGCCGAGATCAATAAACTTTCTGTAGGTCAGAAAATTCCAGTTTATTGACATTTTTTGGAACGATAGACCAGGAGGAAATAGGGATTCTGCAGCGCGACCGAAGTGAAAAAAATGTGAGACTAAAACCGTAAGAAAAAAATATAACGGGAGTGCTATAGTAGTATTCATCTAAAAATTTCATTACCAACATCGTTACCTTCAGGAAAATTGAAACAACATCACTCAAAATTACGTTTTTTAGTTCTACACATGCTAAAAATATGCGGTTTTTTGCATTTGACACGGAATTGCTTAAAACCTACGAGAAAAATAGAAATACTTAAACTTTGTCATCGCAACCCCTCCGAAAATGGGGAATATCAACCCCAAAATAATGATTTTCTGTTTTTTTTCACAAATTAACTCGAAATAAAGTCAAATTAATAGAAAAGTTGGAAAAATTTCATTACTTACATCGCAACTCAAAATCGGAAAATCTCAAAAACACTCAAAATTACGTTTTTCAATTCTTTACATGCTAGAATGATGGGATTTACAGTCGAACAGAAATAAAGTTAATTTCCGGGAGGGAATGTAGGGGGTGGGTTGGTTGAGTGGATTTTATAATATGTACTATACTTGATTATCAGTTATGTATGTGTCACATGTTTGTATGTGTAATGTGATAAAGAAATTAACACTGACTATGCATGGTATTTCAACAATTAACTCAGTCAATTGTTTGTTTTCACTTGTTTTTTTTTGTTTTTTTTTTTTTTTTTGGTTTGTTTTATTTTATGTTATGTTATTTATTTTTTTTTAAATGCTAAATTTCCTAAAAAGTTTTATGTATTTAAATAAAAATCAATATTATTGTTTGCAAATTGTGTTGCTTCTATTTTTAAATAAAAAATTCGCTGAATACGATGGTGAAAAAAAATTGTTAACCCTGGGCATTAATGTTAAAAATTATGAGCGGCGGAGCCAAAAAATTTAGATTTTAACAAAATACGTCGTTTAAGGTAGTACCTACACGAAAGTGATATTCCAAGAATTTCTCAAAACTCAGAATATAAAATATTTAATTCATAATACACTTGCTGTTAAAATTAGAAGATGATTTACCATGCCATACATGAGATATTAGCAATTAAAAGTGACGCAATTTGTACGTGTACATGGGAGAAGTGTATAAAAATACACAAATTTACAAATATTATATTTATTTACCAATGAATGACGTCCACCATCTCTATGAAAAACTAATATAATGTAGAATACTATATTTAGAAAATATATAAATAAAAATAAAAATTATTTACCATATAGTTTCGATAAAAAACTTAAATAAATAACTCGTTTTAGCGATGATTTTTGTGGAAAAGATATGAAGACTAATGTTAAAGGCATATGTCATAGTGTGTGTGCTTATATGTATACTAGAAACAGTAGTGAGGAACTACAGTCTTTTGAAAATAATATATGGTATATGTATAATAGTCATAGCACAGTTAATGCACTGAATGATAGTATTAGTCCAAAACTTTTTGACTGGACGGTCGCGGAGGAACTACCTTAAGACTAGTTGCTGTTCGTCTTTGACCGATCAATTGTTATAAACAAGAAAGAGTCAAAATTAACAATTTCATTCTGATTTTATCATCTCTTGATTTTCTTAAAGATAACACTGTAAATCAGCGGTTACTGACTCTCAGATCATTACTATCCTGTAAACATACACATAAATAGTCGTAATGCATTATTATTATTATTATTCCACTATTATTACGTTTAATATAGGAGACGTGTATATTAATTATTGGAGACAGCTACCGGATGTAGACTCATTAATTATGATACGGATATGACGTCATTAATCACTAGTTATGGGTGGCAAAGTTCTATATTCTAACTCGACAACACGTTTTGATGTATTTACGAAATACTACCAACCAACCGTACCAAAAACGACAACAACTGACTCTGCTTGTATATATATATACATAAACAAAGTTATGTCGTGCTATTAATGAAATCGTGGTACTATTACTGACATAGGTAATATCCAATATTATATATGGTGGGTATCTACTCTATGTGCACAATGTTACTGCTCGTATATTACACTTTCATGTTTATTTGAGCACAAATTATTTAACTATATATAGGTTATCATAATATTGTAGTTTAGTATCTTCCTCTATGTACAAACTATAAACGAAATACAATGTAAAAAATATAACTCGGGACCTGGTGACAGTTAAATTGCACTTATAGTCTACCGTACAGAGTGGGGTATGGTTTCGTGACTAATACTCTACGAACATTCGTGAGTGGCTTTATTTTAGTATAACGTACAAGATTTTATTTACAAAAACTTTGGAAATTAGAAAATAATTTATTTAAATTCAAAAAAATCATTTTATCATAAAAAGCGTGGGGTGCTTTTAAAGAATATTTATAATGGCTTAACTTTTACCAATATCTGTCTATAAAATATTTACAATAATTTAAATTTAGCACCCCACGCTATTTTAGGGTAATTAGATTATTTTTTAAATGTCACACCCTGTATTTAGAAAAGAACGCTTTCCTGACTTTTAGAAATTGCCATTATTTCAGTATTATCTACCATTTGATGACCTCCTGCTGTTAAAAGTTGGTCCGCAATGTATAAATTGTTTCGTAAACATAACATCTACCTATCAAGATTGTTTTGAGTTCTTTGATTAACAAATAGGCTATAACGCTCTTGGCTTATAAACAATTTTATTAACGATGGAATGTAGACGTCAAGTTTTCAAAATAATATAACCCTTATATGCCAACATGTAGTCTATTCTTGTTCTATTCTTGCAACAATAAAAAAATACTTGAGGAGGAATAAGAGCGTTTGGAAAAAGAAATCAGCGTTAAACTTAACGCTGATACGATCAAACTTGTGTATTTTCAACTTGTCTAGTAATACACATACATATACATCTGTCGTATAGTATATAGCAATTACGTCAATGTTGTGACAGTGCAGTCACCATCATATAAATAAAGCATATCTGAAAAGGCACTGAAAACACATTTTTTCATGTTTATTTCAATGAAACTCGAAAACTGATCGATGGATGAAATGTTTCAAAGTGCAAAACGATTCAATTGATCAAGATGTACATAATCTGTTCAATGTAGCAGTTGCCCGTTATTTCTTTGATATAAATTTTTTATTTGAAAAAAAAACGTTGCCAAGTTTTGTATTTTAAATGGAAGACGTAGGAGTTTTAAAATCCGGATAACTTTTAAACTGAACTCAGGAGAAGTCTAATAACAATTGAGGGTATGTATTTTATGCCCTAAGACCAACACGCTGTCTGACATTTCCTTAAAACTTTAGAAATCTTTTTCACTAAATGGATAGCACTGATTAAAAATGACATGAACCCTTATCTGAAGATATGCACCACCGTAATAAATTATTTGTATTTTTTCCCATATCGATTTATTTTTAAATACACGTTTGCTATAATTTTTTTCACTTATAAAGCAAGGAGATGAAATAAATAAATATAGGTATATTATAAAAAATTTTTCCATAATTAGTTCCATTTATTTTGAACTGTGCGAATGCAAAAACTTAAAAAACACTCTTCGTAGTATACCATGCAAGTTTTGTTCAAAAATGCGTAAAAAAATATTTTCATTTTGCATATACATTGTATACAGGCTGCCTACTTAAGTTGCAAATATCTCAAACTTTTTTTACTATAAGGTTTACGAAAAAAAGTTATTCTCTATAAAAATATCTGCTTGAAAAATAAACAACTTTTTTTAAAAGCACTTTTCGCAAACATCACTGTTTAACAGTGAGGGAGCAAATTGGGCAAAACTTTGGTGCCCATTTTCTCCAACTATCTCCACTATAAATGATTGGCACTTGAAAATTTACAGGTAGCTTCAACTAGTAGTATTGTAAAATATGCTAGAAAATTTTTTCGAACTTTTCTAATTTATTAAAAATAATGCAAGCACTGACATTCAACACTTTCTATACAGGGTTCTTTCTATATTTGAAGAATTAACTTAAATTTTCTTTTAAAGACAGGGCTATTTTTGGTTAAACCTTCCTCTCTATTCTGCTTCTACAAACTCATTCGATCGAACTACGATGAAATAAAGTACTATGATACACAAATATCTAAAAAAAAAAAATCGAGGTTACACAAATATTTATTTATCAAATTAAATGTTGAGAATTTTTTTATTAATAATAACCTTCTTTTTTTTTTGTTTCAGGTATGTAAATCACTGACAGATTTTTATGCATTCAAATATCATCGCAATAGAAACATTCTTGGTAAGTTTATCCGGTACAATCAATCCACAGTACATTTGCAAAATAATATAACTTTTAAAGAGTATGATATCGAATTACATCATCTGTAGATAAATAATGTTTTACGGCATCTGGAATAACCATAGGATCAGGTTGAATAAAAAATTCAAAATATACTTATTCCTGAGAAAAATTGGAACTGATACTGATAAGTTTTCATGGACAGCAGACGTCTCTCAATATTTTCTTATATGTTCGAGTACTGTGCGCTTATTATTCGAGTACTAATGTTCCAATTTACATAATTTTTTTTTAGTATTATATGTACGTTATTTGATAAGGTTTGAGTACATACATTTGATTATGATGGGTAATATAGGATATACGGAGCAATAACTATAATGGGAATAGTCATTTTCTAATTTTTGCGTGTTCGTTTTATGTATGCTTTATCTCGGGCGAAACGACTTAAAGAAGTTCTTTAGCTTCACCAACAATCAATATTGGCGACTCGACTCGGTATAAATAACAATAAGACGAAAAAGTACTAGTGCTTTATATGTGTAGATCACTGATCGTTATATGAATTATGAAGATAGGTAGGTGTAGGTGCTTAACTGAATAAGAAACGAAGTTACTTCGGCAAATGTAGTAATTTTTCGTGTTGTTTGGAGACAGTGACTATTTATGCGCTCGTATGTGTAGCATTTTATTATATTTATACGAACGCACACTTAAGTCGCACACACGTATAGCTATGGCTATGGCTCACATATAAAAATTTAGGCACGAATAGTTTTTGTCTTTCCCGAGATATTCTCAGTAGCGCTAGTATAGCTCAATGCGAAGTTACTTAAAATTGAATGAACCTGACATAATCTATATGCCGTATAGAATTATAGAGGATACCCGTTAAGATTTTTTATTCATTGATAGTTCTCATAGATAAATAATATTAGATATCATAACAAGGTTATACATGTTAATCTGAATTATGTAGGGTAGGCAATGTCTTTCTGTCTAAATGCAATGCACGCTACTGTAAAGAAGATTTAGAATAGATGCATTGTAGAAGTTTGGAATGCATTACCATAATCATGATATTAGAATAAAAGGTGTCAGCTATTTAAATGAGGGATTACATCTAAATTTTGTTAGAGCTTTCTCATTGGATATCAATCGTCCTAATAACGCAATAGTATCGCACGGCGAAAGTGCAATAAAAAGATTTGTTTGTTTCGTTTTCCTTCAGAAATATGTTAAACCTGCGGATTCAAAAACGAATTTTAAAACAAAACATTCTTATTGTAAAAAACCTCCATAAAATTGTCTATTGGGCTTGATATAAGAACCAATAAAGCTACAATTCGAAGCTGAAGAATTGATGTGATTTTCTGAAGTTTAGTTTCCAGAGATTTTTTATGAAAGGTATCAAACACCTTATGGAAAATGATTTTCGGTCTTTTTTTTTTTGAAATTATTCCTTGATTTTACGATCAAAAGGCCCAATGGACATAAAGTCCAATAAATATTTTCGAGAATTTGGCTTCATTGATTCAGCCGTGAGCGGCACAATCCTAAAAATTATAAATGCGAATACTCTGTCTGTTTGTCTGTTACGCAATCACGTCTAAATTACTGGAGCGATTTAAATGAAATTAAGTACAAAGATGGACCATGATCTGAGAAAGAACAAAGGAGGAACAACCTTTTTTAATGCGAAAAAAGAGCTGTAAGGAGTTGAAATGTTGAATGTAAGTTTGTATGGAACTTACGTCATTTTTAAAGCTAGAAGCTTGAAATTTATTTTTTATGATTTTGAAGAAATACAGAACAATAAATAAGAAATGCAGAGAATTACGAAGTAATTACAAAATTTAATACTGAAATTAACGCAATAACGCCAAATAGGTGCTCATTCAGAAAGGTGAAAGCAACAGAAATATGAAATAGGCTAGGGACTATTTTAACTTCTAGGTTTATTGTTTTTTTGCAAAAACGAAGCTTTAAGAAAACTTGTGAAGCACTTTTTTTGTGTGTATTTTAATGCAATTGTCCCCTTGGAATATGTAAATTTATGTTGGCGATTGAACGAACCATCTTGTATACAAACAAATTTTACACAGAGGAGTTACACGATCATAATTCATATACGTTAACTGATATATTCACTGGTGGCTTACTCGTAATGTAACAACGAAATTACATGCAAGAACGTGTAACAAATAACACATATAAAATGCACGTTGTTGCAATGTGCTACTTACGATCAGTACTAGTAGTGTAAGAGGAGGCTATAAGCCAACAGTTATTTTACACATGTAATAGAAGCGTGTACGACTAGTGTAAATAGTTAACTTTTCATGATAGAATATGATATACATGGGCTAAACGCTTATAGTGCGTTAAAATGAACCCACTGCACAGGCGAGATTATTTATTTAATACTACTTATATTAATGAAGGATAAGCGGTTGCGGATTTATTAATTCTATAGCTCATTAGGTACAATAATAATTTGTAATTTATACAAATGAGTAAAACATATTTCTAGTTTAATTGGACAAAAATTGAAAACTAAAACAGTACGATAGAAGCTAGTTAGTTACTCTCGTCCATAGTTCACTAAATTACAGGAGTTGTTATTTTAATTGAATAGGTTCAATATAACGTACTGAATGTAAATGCACAAAATCCTTACAAAAATAGGCGGGGGAAGTGCTTCTATTTTAAGGTAAACCGTTTTCGGCTATATCTCCATAACCGTTCTCTTTAGACCAAAAATGGTAATAACCTTCATTGTAAATAATTAAATTACCTACCTTTTTTGTAGAAAATTTTTTTTGTATCATTAACCGTTTATGACTTATACGACTATGACAATTTACTTATTGACAATTTGACCGATATCCCTTCTGTTATTTTTTTAAACAAGAAAATGATAACTTTGAAATTTACAAATTTCCTAAAATTTATACTGTAAACTTTTTTCTAAAATTAATATTCATGATGTTATAGTTCGTACAAAACCAAGTGGCACCGAGCAAGAGAGAGTGTATGATGTATATGTATGTGCACTTATATCTATACTCTCTCTTGTTCGGTGCCACTTGGTTTTGTACGAACTATATAACGCGTTGAATGTTGCAACCACCGGGTGCAAGATTAATAAAAAAGAAGTATACATAGTGAAATGATAAAAATTAAATAAATATATAAAAAATGTTAATAACAGTGACATAATTAGCAATAATTAATTTGCCTTCTTACCTGTAAAAGCAGTCCCCACCCCTTACAATTTTCTTTAAGATTTAAAAAAGAAAATTGTCTAAAAATATAGGAAATTTAATTATCTACAAAAAACATTATTACCATTTGTGGCTTAGTGCACGGTAACGGGGTTACGGGGTTATAGGTCGTAACGGTTTTTCTCAAATTGGCGGCACTTCCCCCCTTGTAAGGATTTTGTGTATTTATAATAACAATAAGTGGCATACGTACATCTTTTCCGCACCTTATGTTATTTTAGCACATTCATGAAATGGGGAGCTGCTAGTAAAATAATTGCATTGGTATAAGGTAATTAACGAACTTACACCTAAAATTATAAAATGATTTTATACTCATTGAAATTATTATAACGCACAATGAAAATAGTTCTTTTACACATGAGCTCCCTTAAAATTCGTTTATCGGTTGTCGGTTCGGCGGTAGTGGTAGGTACTAAAAGATACATAGACTCACAAGTGCTTAAATATAAATTGTTCTATGACTACGTTCATCATTTACTAGGGGAAACTTGTTAAAGGGTAATAATATTTATGAATATGTGTAGGTATAGGTATTTATGTTATGTGCGTGCGTGTTATAGTACAATCATTTAAAACATTTTATTACAAAAAAAGATAAATCAGTCATGTGGACTGTCGACGCAAGTGAAAACTTAAATCTTTGAAATAATTGACCTTTGGCCTGACTGGAGTCTCTCTTCGCTTGCACATAGCTCTAATAAATACCTATTCACAATACCTGAATAATAATAAATACCTCAATACTTTTCAAATAGTTACATAATTTGGATGTAAAATGAGGTGTACGGGTAGGCTAAAGCTCAGTATAGTATTTTACGAATATACTATTAAATTATTATAAATATTAAACAATTAAATATGGCGCCCTCTAGAGGACATAAAGTAATGATCGAAAAACAAATTTCAATTTAATTATAGCATATAGTTATACTTAATCACGAAATTATATCCGCAAAACAGTTTTAAATGTATGTATTTTCGCCTGTTCCCTCCGAGCTTCTAAACTACTTATCATAATAGACATGTGAGGTATCGTTCGAAGCGTCTTGATCGTCCGCTGGTTATAGGCTTTGTACCGTCACATTAAATTGAATACGTTGCTCTTTAGAGGACATAAAAAAGCACTTTCAATTATATATATGTTTTTATTCTTCCTCACGCAATTATAACCTTAAAATAAAATTTATAATTTAAATAAAATTAAATAAAATAATGTTCGAAAACTAAAACCCCGACAATTATAGAATCGCGCTCTTAAAAATATGAAAACAAGAAAATATTTTCATCTGAAATTGTTATGATAAGTAAAATCGTCATTACAGTCGGGGGACCTCTAAGATTAGACAGTTTTCCAAAGGACCGAAAAAAGGTCCTCTAACTGTAATGACGATTTAACTTATCATAACAATTTCAGATGAAAATATTTTCATGTTTTCATACTTTTAAGAGCGCGATTCTGTAATTGGGCTTTCAGTTTTCGAATTTTATTTTATTTAAACGATTCTGGTAGTATAAGTTCGAACTAATTCATAGTTATTTGACTTTTTGAGAGCTCATAATCTAAAATGATTGTAGTATGTGAATAACATTAACGTTAAATATGTACGTAGGTAATACATAACATGGAAAACATTTAGTTTTGCAATTTAAAATCATTTTTGAACTATTAAATATTAAATTATTTTTAATAGCTATTATTAATTTTGGTTATAGTTAGTTAAGTATTCTAATATGCTTTTAAAATAACGGGATACTTATATAATTTATTTATCCTTCACAATGTATACTTTAAAATTTTAAATTCTTGAACGGTAGACGCGTTGAAATTTGGGAGATCCCAAGAAATTTGGAGATCTCTGAGCACGCAAGTTTAGCTTGATATCTTTTCTCGTTTTTGAGTTATCGTGTTAACAGACAACCGGAAATGGACTAATTGGGTGATTTTATGAAGACCTATACCAAAATTTTGTCCGTAGCATCAATATTTTTAAGCGTTACAAACTTGGGACTAAACTTATAGTATTCCTTCACATATATTATATATATATACATGGTATAATATTACATATATACATTTTATAATAATTAAAGAGAATTGAAAAAAATACACTCGAACCAGGACTCGAACCCGGACTTCTTGGATTCATGTCAAGCGCCCTACCAATTAGGCTATTCGAGTTCTAGACACGAATGCAATTTTTTCAACTCAATGAATTTTTTAATTTGTTTATCTACTTTATTTATTATTATTACTTATTATTGTTGTTCACATTTTAAGACACATCCAAGAAGTCCGGGTTCGAGTCCTGGTTCGAGTGTATTTTTTTCAATTCTCTTTAATTAAGATTACTAGACAAGATATTTGTCAATAATTAGTTTACGAATGAATGTAACATATTATATATCAAAATTAGTCGAACAGACCATGATGTAAATATTGTGTGCATGATTAAAATGTGAACAACAATAATAAGTAATGTTATAATAAATTTATTATCATTTATTAAATTAAATATTTTGTTGCAAGTACAATGACCAAATACAATTTTTATTTTACCGTATGTATAGTCAATAGGTAAAGTATGGTAATCTGACAAAATAATTTCCAGGTTTTCCTCAATGTTTCATGTTTAAGTCTCGATCAAATTTTTCTTGTTTAATGGTAAGATGTAATTATTTTAAGAAGCACAGATATTGATATGCGTGCGTTTTAAGTTTCTAATACAGAAATGGTGTAGAGCGTTAATTATGTCACGCCGTTTTACCATTTAAAACATGAAGTTATTTTTTTCAAATTTTAATTACGATTTACGGAGTTAAAATTACCAATATTGATAATTTTAATTCCAAGTTTCTTATAAGGTTTCTTATAGGAACCAGCTCTCTGTGAATTAAATTATTAAAATTATCAATTTTGATAACTTTAATTCAAACTTGGAATTATTAATATTGATAATTTTAATTCCATATTTCTTATAAGGTTTCTTATAGGAACCAACTTTCTGTGAATTAAAATTATCAATATTGATAATTATAATTCCGTAAATCATAATTAAAATTTTGAAAAAAATAACTTGAGGTTTTAAAAAGTAAAACGGCGTGCCATAGTAAATCGTTTTATTCATTTTCTGTTTCATCAACTGTTTTGTATTCGGTCGGTACGAATATAGACAAGCATATATAATTCCAAAATTTATACCTTCCTAATTTTTAAAATAAAATCAGCCTTGAGAATATTGTAGACAGATACCTCTGAGCCCACAAAACTTTTTTTCAAGAAACACGTTTATGCGCTTAAATAAAGAAACTAATATAAAAGGAATGTTTTATTTATAGTCATTATAGTTTCTTTAAAAATGATTTATTTTAAATGAAATAAATAAACTTTCAAGAAATTTCTTTAATTTAGATATTTTGAATATTCCACAAACTAAAGGGTACTTATAAAAGTTAATATTTTTTCTAAAATAAAATTGTAATGTCAAAAATTTTGTTTTTTTTTTTTGACATTTACATTTAATTTTCAAAATAATATTTTGATTTATATTATAAACATTTTTTTTTGTTTCTTGTGACGTACTATAAAATTTGTAAAAATACAAAGCGGAAAAATCATTTTTAATCGAACATAAATCCTTTTATAAAAATTTTGAGAAGGCTCGTTCCAAATCAAAATTTAAAGTATACAATTTAATTTTTGAGATTAGATTTCTAAAAAATCTGATATGTTATTATTATTATTATTTTTTGGTATATCTCAGTACCTGTTTATTATTTTCATTTTTAAACCATGTATATATATGAAAAATATGAAGGTATACTAAGTATGGCCCAAATATTGATGCTATGAGCAAAACTTTTGTATACATGTTCATATAGATTTTCGATTTATAAAGAAGCATTCATATCATACTGCTTATGAGAAAAATAAATATTTTTTGAATATTGTAAATATTGTATATTAAAAAAACCTTGGTAACATTATAACAAACGTTGATCTACATTTTTCTATAAAATGGTTAACATGGAGTTCCCATATACAAAATTCTTATCCCCATTTTAACCCCTGAAGGATGAATTTCCAAAAATCCGCTCATATATCAAGTTTTCTTCCTTCCTTCTTAGTGCTCACTTACGTTAATTAAGAAACGTGTGTACAAAATTTCATGCTTCTAGACTCAACGGTTGTGCGTTGATCGATCATTCAGCTTCCATTTATATATATATGAATACAAACATCAAAAAATTGTTACATTTTGTATTCAATCAATCAAACTGTTGTAAAAATGCCAAAAAACTCCAACTGTGAATCAATTTCAAAAAATATGAATGTAAGATTAACTTTTTTTGTTCAAGTAAAGTTTCTATATGATATAATTTCCGAATGAAAATACACATCCATCTAAACTCTTACATGCATAATACAAGTTTTGTAAAATATCTACACAGTAAACAAAATTTTCAGTCCTGTTTGCTGCGAATAATAAAATTTACTTGTTTTAACCTCTATATTCTAATTAAATAGATGTAATGGGTCAAGTGAAAAATCGATATAGAGTTTTAAAGGAATCTTAAAGTTTGGAAATTAAGCATTTTTCTTAGTCGAACAAATCGGACGTTTACTTTCGGTGAATCCGAAAAACTTGTAAATTTAGGAAACCTGTTTCTGTAAAACGAGTTATTTCATTTTTGTTGTTTTACGAGTTATATTAGTTTTTACTGTTTGACGGAAACAGATATCCTGGGACAAAAAGGTTTTAAAAATTATAACTTAAAATTTTATATTTTCATCAAAAAACTTCGACTCCTAGAACATATCTAAAGGCCCAAAAAATCCCGTTAATGGCTTTCAACTATTGTTCCAAGATGATTTTCCGTTCTATCTTGTTAACTGTACGTTATAATCTCGACAAAAAAGCCAATATCGAGATGGGGCATAGAATCTGCTGTAGGCAGCAAAATTCTGCATCGAAATCAATGATAAAATGTCTAGTGTAATTTTTTCTAGATTGGGGGAATCATTTTTTTATAATTCTCTGTCTATACACGTTACCTATATTAATTTTTTACAGGAGTTAGCGTAATTAAGCCACACAATAGTTTCTGGAAGTTTATTTATAGTCGGATAAAGGAATACATAATATAGCCATTCTTAGGGAGTCCTCAATAACAGCTCCGATTTTGATGATTCAAAATGATTCTTTTTGTAAATTATTTAAAATCAAAAACATTTCAGAGGGTGGATATAATCTGTAGGGGGGATAGGAAATGTCACGACTAATATATCGACGCTCAGCCTAAATCGCTAATGATAGAAGTTTCAAATTTCGAGAAGATAATGATTTTATACTGTATTTTATATGACGCCATCAGAAAAGATTTTTCGAAATTCATCTCCTAAAAGGGTGAAATAGTTTATGAAATTTTAGATGAAAATATATACAATTCCTTTGTGAGTTCTCAACTTAACCGATTTTAAAAATTCCTTCACCTATAGAATGATGCTACAAACATTATCGCCAATTAATATTTTACTACCAATAAATTTTGAAAAGAAAATACGGCCAAGTCACTTGCTTATAATGTAGTATTCTATAGATGAAAGAATTTTGAAAATCGATTGAACTCAAAAATGTCTGTTTCACTATTTAATGGATTTTTACCTTTGAAGCGTAACCTTAATTTTTTTTTAAATAAAATAAAGGCCATGTTACTTGCTGATAATGTAGCATTCTATAGGTGAAAAACTTTACAAAATCGGTTAAGTAGTGAACTCAAAAATGATTGTTTGTATATATTTTCATTCAACGTTTCGTCCCCTTTTTCACCCTTTAAGGGATGAATTTCGAAAAATCCCTTTTTATGTGACATCTACAGTATAAAATCAAAATATTCTCGAAATTTGAAACTTTTATCAGTAGTGATTTTGGCTGGGCGTCGATATATCAGTCGCGACATTGCCTATTCCCCCTCAAGAGAATATGCCTTTTGGAATTAGAATCATTTGGAAAAAAAAAATCATCAAAATCGGAGCTTTTATTGAGCACTCCCAAGTAAAAACATTCATAGAGGTGACTTTTATTAAATAAGCACAGACTTCTTCTAACTAAATAATCTACCGGATTCTATTCTTTTTTACAGAGGTGATGTGGCGTTCACATGAAATTTTTTTTTATACTTACTTTTTGATAAAATAATTTACTTGTAGATGTAAACTAAATGTAAACCAAGTTAATTATTATTTTGTTTTAAAACATTATATACAGCAAACTGCTTGAAATAAAGTTTACTTTTAAGAGATGTATAACATACCTTTGTACATACAAGACAAAATTCTTATATAAACTTTTATAGCTTTCTTAGCAAAACAGTGTAATCATAAATAAAGGGTGCTTTTATTAACTGATAGGTATATTTATATTTTAAGATGTGATGTCTATACGTCACTCCTACGTCACTCCTTACATATTCTCTACTTTCAGGGGAAAAAACAACATTGTCTAAAAAATTGTTCATCAAAATACAAATATATATTTAATTAAAATTTTTGTTTGTTTATTTTAAATTTAAATATTATATTATTTAATTATTTAGTTCATATAGGAAGTTAAGATCTTCCTAAGCACAGCCTTAATTTATGGTAAAGTGTAGATATTGAACAGTTTAAAGGAACAACTCTTTTTTTAATTTGCAATCATATTTTCCACAAAAATATAGACTTATGCAATCCATGAAGGTTTAACACCTTAGCTGAACGCGTAATGTATAGTTGAAGGGTTATGGAAATGGGAAAATTTTTATTACATTTGAGTTATAATGAAGGCATCTCATTCCGAATTCAAACATCATTGCACGAGATGCCTAAAAAACGAATGAAATGTTTTTAAGTCAAGTGTGTCTAAATGAAAATAAACGTTAAACTTAAACCATTCTAAGTGTTATAACTATAATATTATTACATGCGATTCACATATATTTTTATAGTTATAATATTAGAATGGTAAAACACGTGCATTTTTTGTAACACGTAGAGTGTTTGTTGAGTTTCCTTATTTCACCATTATTCGAAACACCTGCAAAAATTAGGATATGTATCACTTCGAGTGACTCGGGCTATGGCTTTCTCGAAGAAAAATCAATGCGATAAAATTTAATATTCTGAATTTTTTGTAGTGCGGGTACATGCAAAACGAATTTTTCATGTTTGGTTGCAAACGATTTGATCAGACTTTCGTAAGTATGCAAATAAAACAGATTAAGAACGGTTTTGTAGAATTTTTTATTTTTCGGTGAGCTTCTTAGATTAAAATACGTAATTCAAACGTTCATGTCTTCATTAAAATACGTAATGCAAACGTGACATGTAAACATGACGTTCCCAGTTCCTTGTTCATCATAATTTTGCGTTAATTTTTTCTATTTAAAGGAGAGGCTTACAGAAAATGTGACAGAGCGTGATCGGAAGAGTTGAAAGAACCCAACAAGAAAAAAAAAATTTGCGTGACGTGATCCCAAAGTTTGTTATAGTCGCAAAGAGCTATTTTCATGCAATGTCTACTGTTGCATTAATTTTACTCATAAAACACAGCGTTAAGTAGAAAGTGACAAGGGTATAAAATTAATTTTTAACAAGATAAAATAAAATAATTTTTGATTCCTCATCCAACCGCTACCTGGTTTACTGTAGTGTTTGTGTATTATCATTAATTATACTATATTATTACAACTACACAAAATATTGAAAAATGTAGTGAAAATAGAAACCCTTTGTGCAATATTGATCACATTTACTACTCACATTTAGATTTTGTAACCTCTCCATAATTTTTTGTTTAAGATCTTAGATTTTTCATTTCTTATCGAAATTAAAGGGGCTTTCCATGTCACTAAATCGCAAAAAAAACTTGTAATGTGTGGAAATCCATATACCAACCGAAAAATGTAGTTTTGAAAAAAAGAAACTTTAAATCTTTTTAATTTTGCATTTACCGGTCGCAGTATTGGATTGTTATGTTTTCCAGCACCTCCACATTATCTTTGTTATGTGTTAACTTTTTTAGAAAATTTTCAGGCAATTGCTTGGATACGCTAAGTCCTTTGTTAAAAGAAAGTTATGGGCAAAAAATATGCCTGACATATACAACTAAATATAAGAATGAATATGTTGTAACTATCTTTCAGAGTTATATATACCCGCACATCGTAAACTTTATAATCATTCCATACGTATTTATTTAGATATAAAATAGTAAACTTTTTGTCACTAAACTTTCTGGAATTTCTTTCACTAAAATTATTTTCATTCACTCTCACTATTATAAGAATTAAATTTGTACTATTATAAGAATTAACTTTGATCGTTCTGAAAGATATATACTTGGGGAGCCTTCGTTTACATAAGCTATAGGCTGGAAAATTGTGTAAAAAAAGAAAACAAAGTTTTCGTATCTCAAGGCTTGTAATTTTACTATTAGCTGATTCAATGTATGACCTCTAAGGTTTTTTACGCCAATCTTTTGCTTCATTTTCTTTTATTTTGACAACTGGACATAAGAAAATTTTTCCCGAATCGTTAATAATTGCATGCTTCTAAGGACGAAACCACCAACAACAAGCGAAATTTACAAATTTAAAAAAACCCCCAACAACATATTTCTTCAAATTTCTAATTGCTCTTCTGTAGGATCAGAAAGACGATGTGTGGGTAAAAAAGTGTCAAAATTTTTAAATGATTCAGTTATAGCTTGAAAAAGAAATTACTTTATTTATGAGGTTATACAATTTTCATTCTTATTATAAACTTCTGGTTGAAGCATTGCGAACTCTATTAGTCTATACAACCTTGTTTCGTTTCTAATAGACGAAATCATCGATCCATTTTGTTTTTATTTTGAAATACTTGGTCTGCACGCTTCTCTTAACCATAATTAAAGTAAGGCCATGCCTTCCTCTAAGGGAGAATTTGGATGGCTTGCAAAAGGGTATATTTGTATTTATATCATTCCAATAATCATTTTTGTCTAATTAAACATTTTGCTAAATTGCAAAATCTCAGAGGGAAAGTAAGAATATTTGAAATTATTAAATAGTGCAAATAATGCTTTGAAAACAGTACTGTTATGTATAAAAATAATAACAAAATGAATTATTTTTGAAGATACCTGTTGAGGTGTTCGATATAATTTTATTTGAACAATTTTTTGAATTATGTCCGAAATAAAGAAATCTTTTTTTTTTTTAAATGAAAAGGTATTTTCATAAATAATAGCCCAACACTTACAGGTGTAAACCATCCGTTTCCTCTTTTCTGGCAAATTCCCGTTTGCCCTACAATTTTTAAAAGAAAATAATTGCCCACCCGATATGAAGGACGATTTTTGAAGAAGAACTGATTGAATTCCAATACGTTATTGTGAAGACAACGAAAATTGTTTGTATTGATCTCATAAGTCTTCTTTTCAAGTGACATTTCAACACATTTTTTAGGGACCCCATCAAGGATATAGACTACTTTTATAACAAAGGTAGGTATATCCCAAAAGGTAGGAAAATAAAATGTCTATGAATCCATTCGGTTCATTCGAATAGCATAGAAAATGAAATATATGGATAAAAATGCTAGTTTTAGCTGTAGCCCAATGGATATACATTTAAGTGTGCGCTTAAAAGCTAAAATTTGTTTATTATGCGATTATAGAGACATAATCAAAACCAAAACCAATTTAAAGCAATATTAGAACAATTCAAAAGTTTTGACCTCTTTTAACCCCAATTCCGTTTTCTCAAACATCCCTAGCATGAAGTGGGAGCATTAAGGAAGGTGTGTGAATAGGAAAAAAATAGTTTGTTTTGACGTTATAAAAAAAAATACTTCTAAATCACAAATTTATTAATTTTTGGATTCTAACAAATCCTAAGCAAGAAGTCAAATATAAGACGGGTATGAAAGCATTTTATATAATAAACTTGTTTCAAAAGTTTCTGTGAAGAGACTTAATAATAATGGATCGGAAATACAGCGTGGATGAAAGCTGACTAGTGGGCGAAACGAAGTACGATTTGAAAGTAAGTATACACCAAGTGGTTGGTTTCACCCAGCTGGAGAGAAAATTTTGGAACTCTTAGAAAATTTCACCCAGTTTATTATTATTATCCTACAGGAGGAAATTTAGTACGTAGCTTAAATACTGGAAATTTTCGCGACGACTTCATTAAATATTAAAAAATATTTTATCATGGTTTTAAAATTAAGTATGCATAAAGACACTCTATCAACATTTAAACAGTAAAAAACACCGATGGATACAGAGCATAGCAGGAACTAAGTGGTTGAAAATACTATCAACGTATTCATACATACATAGAGCCCTTTGTGAAGTTGAGTGACTCACTGATTCAATCATCTATACGAATTATAACACATTTCTAGACAGTCTAGAAAATTCCATGCAAAAACACATCTTAAAGTTACTTTGTTATTTTTATTTGCTTTTTTATTCATTATTCATATAATGTTTTTTTCTATAAAGAGGAGGCAAGGCTGAAGTCCGCCCTAGAGATCAATTTTACAAAGGGCAATATGTATATATAAATATATTGTAAGCATTTTCAACGACAGTCCATTTAGTCCGTTTTATGTTCTGTATCCATCGGTTTTACTGTTTAAAACTTTTCCAATTTTTCCCGTAAGATTCCGGGATATATCATTCGGCATGGAATTCCTTGAACCTTACTGTAAAAGTTGGAAATCTTTGCCTACATTGCGCACCTTCTACCCTCCCACCGTGGTATTTTTTTCATTCAAAGCGTAATAAGGTCAAAACTTCCTCCCCTTCCCCCCAAAAATAAGAAAGAACCTGCAAAATCCTCAATTTTTTCCTCTTTACCATACTGGATTCATGTGTTCATTGCAAACATAATTTTTTAATTAAGTTCGTCTTTGGCTGTAATGGCACCGTATATGAAGAAAAAGAAGCGCAAAATGTGAAAATGTTACGAAAATCACACAGTTTTACACCAATACACACATTTTGCTAGATATGATTTGGCTCAATATGAAATAAAAATCACCGGAAATAAATCCACGCAAGAAACTCAAACTCAAAAATGAGAAAAGTTGTACCTAAGAAATGTGTGATATCACATTTTTTGGACAACTTTCTATGAGGATATGTGATTTTATTTAATTTAAATTCGGCATTTGCCGTGATGTTTTACCTATACTAACAACCTCGACTATTCGATATAAAGGTCGAAAATACTACTTCCAGATTAAGCTTCAATGTAAGTAGCTTTCCAATATTATGGCCATCGATATTATTATTAGATGTTTAAGATGTTTTTTGTGAAGAAAAAGTTTATCTTAATTCCATTTTTTTGCTATGTACGTTTTTCTTAACCAATCAGCGTACGTATTTGTATATTATTCGCACACAAACGTAAACAAAATTATTATAAAATCAAGTAATATTTGTTTTGGTATATTTTTTATACGTTTATGTAGTTTTGAAATATCATTGAAATGAAAAAAAAAAATTTTCTGTCAATTCATTTGGAAAATTAAATATAAAACTTTTCCTATATTTATTTTAGTGTTGAACTGAGCAACTTATATTCATAGATTCATAACACTGTCCTTTCAATGAATGGCTCATTTTTATAAAATTTTGTAGTACCTTTTTTCACATAGTAATTAATTTTAAACAATCTTTTAAGCTTAATTACAAAAGCTAAAATCGATAGAAAATTTGATTTTTGGCAAGTTTATGTAACAAGATATTAAACAAATTACGTTCTGTTTGAATGGATATTTATTGAGTAAGGTAAAATTTATATGATCACTTAGAAGTAAAAATAAAACTTAAAGTCAGTGCAGTTCTCTAGTGATTTGCATTCTATTCTTAGCTACTTAGCGCATGAATAATGAAATAAAAATTATGATTTTAATAACGAACGAAAGTTACAAAATTTTATCAGATTCAAATGATTAATGTGATTTATTGGATTTATTTACCCGATTTACTAAGCGTACATTCATCTTTTAGCTTTGCTCAAATCAACATAATTGGTATAATCAGTTTCCACACAAAAATAATAAAATAGCTTTTCATATGTATATTTAAATCAAACAATCAATTTAATTGATGAAATACTTTGTTATATTTTTATACCATGTTATATGGAATATATCAAGGTATACTAGAATTAGTCCCAAGTTTGTAACGTTGGAAAATATTGATGCCACGAACAATATTTTGGTATAGGTGTTCGTAAAATCATCTCAAGAGAACATTTCCGGATGCTGTCTGTCCGCCTGTGATCACCATAACTCAAAAATAAAAAGAGACATAAAGCTGAAATTTTTAGCTATTTTGGTATAGGTGTTTGTAAAATCACCTCAAGAGACATACAGCTGAAATTTTTAGCTTTCTCAGGTCGTTAAAAGTGATTAGTATCCTCAGGACATAAAAGTGAGTTTAAGTTGGTAACTGAGCAATATAGGTCAAGGTCTTGGGTCCGTAAACCCATCTTGTAAACCGTTAGAGATAAATGTTTAAATGTAAAAAATGTTCCATATAAAAAAGTAAACAATTTTGACAGAAACATTTTTTCGTAAACATCACTGCTTACCCGTTGGGGTGCAAGCCTAGACAAAACTTTGTTGCCTGTTTTCTCCAAAACTATAAGAGATAAGCAGTTAAAGAGATAAGCAGGTACCTTCAACTAGTGGTAAAAATAATGCAAACAATGATGATTAATTCTGTCTATTCGTTGTGTGCGTAGTCATGGTAGGGATAATAAAATCGATGCCAGCGCTTTAAGTGAAAAATTTTGGAGATAAAGTGGGCTGTTATGACTAATTTGCAATTATTTACATGTTAATGATATAGAAACTGTCAAATTAAAATGATTGAAAAACACTAATTAATTAAACTTAATGCATTAAAAATTGTGAAAATAAGAAATCAAATTGTACAAATATTATTTTTCAAATGTTAATTATCGTAATTATTTATTTAAATTTGTGAAACAAGAATATTAAATTTTAAATGTAAGTTTTCAATGCAATCCACACAATTATATATGCATCCATTAATTCTATAATTAAAGTAGTGTATCGTTGTCATGGAAACGAAATTCACGCTCGGAGCGAATACTTGGTAATTCAACAATTAACTCAGTCAATTGATTGTTTTCATTTGTTTAAAATAGTATTAGTATCAAAATATATATGGACTTGTGTGGGTGAGTGTATGCTGCGATATATTATAGTGAAATAAATTTTTCATTCCATAAAAATAAAATTAAGAGGAACTTGTTTTATAATATACAAATTTTTAATGTAATACTGCTGTTTACGTTAAATTATGACATTCGCATTTCATGATTGTCATGAAAAATAATTGATGCATAATATTTCATTATATTCATTATGGACGCTCTCTGGCTGAAGAGTTTCTTTAAGGTCTCTAAGTTCCAGATCTCTAAGGTCAGCGGTTTAGGCTGTGCAATGATCCTTCAGTCATTCAGGATAAAGCATTATATAGATATAGATTAGGTGTAGTTTGTATACATATAAACATTAATTTTTGTGTGCTCGTGTATTATTGTGTTAATCTTCTATTCGTTTGTACTTCGAACATCGTTAAACCTTTCGGTTGGTAAATCCCAATCATTAATTTATAAAATGAAACCATGAAATTATAAAAACGTTACAAGACGTATACGTTTCGATCGACATAGACTTTCTAATGGCAGCTGCCTCTTTACCAACCAATTATGAATCAGACAATTAAAAAAAATCGGAATAATTAAAATTCGTGGTATTAAATATTGAAAAGTTATATTTTTATAAAATTAAGTCGAAAACCTATATAACATAATAAAATGGAATTTCATGTATTTGAAACGAGATCTTTGATGCGTTAAATTTATGTAAGCTCGATTATGTTTTTATGTTTTGGGGTAATCAATTTAAATCCCTTATGAGTATATATAATTTTTTAATATTCACGAAAAATGAAATTGTTTGTAAAGAAAAATTATTTAAAAAAATTTGTAAACAGTAAAACTGCCTTTTTTATTTCGCTAACGTTTATAACTATATAGGTGTGATATAGACCTGTTTTTAACTCCCAACGCAAATAGAAGGTTGTTGTTATTGGGTGAAGGATTTCATATAAAATGCAAGTTTCGAGTTTCGTGATGCTTCTGTAAATGATAACAATATCATACGAAATGTTATAAAAATTTTCTAGAATTAAATTCATTTATAAATAAAATAAATAAATATTTTTATTTTCATTATTAGTCACGTTTTCCCAACATTTTTTTAAAAATAGTTGCAACTATAAGTATAGCAAAAACAACACTGATACTCTGTATTATATACAGAAGAAGACCATCGAGGCCTGGAGGCAAAATTTGATTATTGTATTACCTTGAATATCTATTTGTTTACTGTTTACATTCCTCTCAGTTGCTATTTTAAGGTGTATGTAATGATTAGATTTATAACATAAAATGCTACAGCAGAGAATTTAGGACGCACTGCATAAATGCAATCTGCATTACCGGCTTTTGGAAATACCTTAAGAAGTCACTTTTCTCTATCTCTTAAGATATAAGAACACCGAACACCAGTTAAACTCCAAGTAGTCAACTTTTACTCAAGTAATTTTTTCAAAACAAGCTTTATTCAAGAAAAATTGAGCTTTTAAGAATATAAAATTCTACAGAGTTACAGAGCTCTTCGTTTGTAAAAGTTAATATTTTCGTGAGAGTTTATAACGTTACCTTTTTTGAATACAATTTGTTCTGCAAATAGAATTTTTATTGATAAAAAATCGTTTAAAAATAATTGATTAATAATCGTTTATAGTATTCAAACTAAAAAAAGTATTTGAGAATAAGAACACGTTTATTAGGGCTGTTATGTACAAATTTGAAACATTATTTGATTGGCGTGAAACTTTGTAATTTTTTTAAGAATCCTCTTAAATATTCATTGATGACAAAAAAAAATATAAAGAAAAGCGGTTTTCCAGATAAGAATGCTTAGATTTATAAGTATTGCCTTCATATCCTTTGCTATCGATTTGAAATTTGGTTATGTTATGGATATAGGTATTCATAATCTACCTGCTCTGTTACTTTTCGAAAATTCTGGTAATTTTCCCAATTTTAATTTTTCACACCCAGAAACGACGGAATAAGAAAAATTTATGTAATCACATCGCAAGTAAACATACCCTCGCATTAAAATGAGGAAAAAAATTGCAAAATTTTCTTTCGGTTTAGCGTAGTTTCGTTTGAGAGCACTCCAAATTTCAAATCGGTAGAGTAAAGGGTATTGTCGCAGTGTTTGAAATTCAATTGCAACTTTATGTATTCTTGTCTGGGAAACCGCTTTTCTTTATATATTTTTTTTTTCATCAACGAATATTTAAGAGGATTCTTAAATAAATTATAAAGCTTCACGTCAATCAAAGATTTGTACATAACAGCCTTAAGGTAGTACCTACACGAAAGTGATATTCCAAGAATTTCTCAAAACTCAGAATATAAAATATTTAATTCATAATACACTTGCTGTTAAAATTAGAAGATGATTTACCATGCCATACATGAGATATTAGCAATTAAAAGTGACGCAATTTGTACGTGTACATGGGAGAAGTGTATAAAAATACACAAATTTACAAATATTATATTTATTTACCAATGAATGACGTCCACCATCTCTATGAAAAACTAATATAATGTAGAATACTATATTTAGAAAATATATAAATAAAAATAAAAATTATTTACCATATAGTTTCGATAAAAAACTTAAGTAAATAACTCGTTTTAGCGATGATTTTTGTGGAAAAGATATGAAGACTAATGTTAAAGGCATATGTCATAGTGTGTGTGTTTATATGTATACTAGAATCAGTAGTGAGGAACTACAGTCTTTTGAAAATAATATATGGTATATGTATAATAGTCATAGCACAGTTAATGCACTGAATGATAGTATTAGTCCAAAACTTTTTGACTGGACGGTCGCGGAGGAACTACCTTAATAAGAAATATTATTCCTATAGATTGATCTAGCACTGCTTATTTTATTTAATTTTTACATGTTTAAATGTAGATAATAGGAACAAACTTTTATTCATTCTTTTAATTACTAGGTCCATCGATAAAATCCCAAGTTTGTAATTTGAAGGTTTTTGTAGTTGTAGAGAGAAAATGCATATAAGTAATACATTATTGTACTACCATAATCAAATCCCTTGCTATTACATTTATTTTCACACTCTTGTATTATTTATTATGCTACGGTCCTATTTACTATACTGTACATGTCCTACGTGTTAGTTTCCATCCTAGAATACATGTGTATTAAGTGAACTTTATATATTCATTGATTTGTACTTCGAATTATTTACATTCGTTTTTTTAATCTTTAATCTGTTCATCCATAAACATATTTTTTCTACAGTGTCCAGTAAAAAAAAAAAGAATTGTAATCTATCAACTGAATAAACACGTATGGATACAGTGATATTCAGAAAAAAGTTTGTAGAAAAGATTAGTCAATAACTTTTAATTATCTGATATAGAACTTCGGTTTATGATAGAAAATAGAAATATTCTTTATAGTTTGTATAAACTAGAGAAGTAAAGGCTTTTCCAATAAGAAATGTCAATCTTATATCATATACTTACCAGTTGTCTAACGTTTCAAACATTTATAAAAATTTATTTTAAGTTTACCTGTGTTTTACCATTTAAAAATTGTAGGTTTTTTGTTGTTATTATTGGAATGCTGCTAAGGAGAAAAAAAATTTTATAACTTATCTTTTACGATTGACACGATTGCGAATAAATTTTATAAAAAAATATTATGTATTGCCAAATCAATTCCCAATTCAGCAGTAAACATTGAACTTGGTACTAGACCTATATACAGAATTTGCTTGAAAAAATCGATCAATTATCAGATTCGAGTGCTATTATGGAAAGACGTAGTTATTGATTTGCTTAACAAATTGATAACCTTCTACTGAGCGATGACTCGAGTAAAACAACAGTTAAAAATCAAATTAAGGTATTTTCGCTACGATCATCACTTAGCGATATGTATTACATGGAAAGCTTGACAATGTTCAGTAAACTACATCACTATGAACGGGGTGCATTTTATTTGAATGAATTTCCCACCTTTAAGTGGGAAAATCAAAAAAAAATTAATGGCAAAAGAATATGTATGTTGTGTAGAGCAATTGAGTCGGTGGAGCATTTGCTAGAGGAGTGACCAGGCATCTCTGGCAAGTATCAAAACTACCTTAATAGAGCATATTGTCAAATATTTAAAATATATCCTAGATAAAAGAAAAGAAACATTGTGACATATTCTTTTGATCACGAATGAATCAATTTTTTTACAATTATTTCCATTGTTGTTTTCTATTTTTATTTCTTAAAGTTTATTTATTTATATATATATTTTTTTTTATGTTTATTTTGAATTAATTATTTTTTTTAACTTCATAGTATTTTTTGTAAACAAGTAGTGATATTATTGTTTTGATTCTATAATATGTCAAATAAATGAATAATAATAAAATTTTTTTTTAGTCTACATACTTTCTCTTTATTTTTATACCATGTATATATGAAATATACATAGTATATTAAGTTTAGTCCCAAGTTTGTAACGCTTAAAAATAATGATGCTAGGAAAAAAATTTTGTCATAGGTGTTCATAAAATCACCTAATTAGTCCATTTCCGGTTGTCCGTCCGTCCGTCTGTCTGTGGACACGATAACTCAAAAACGAAAAAAGTTATCGAACTGAAATTTTTACAGCGTACTGAGGACATAAAAAGTGAGGTCAAGTTCAAGCATCATAGGTCAATTGGGTCTTGGGTCCGTATGACCCATCTTGTAAACCGTTAGAGATAGAACAAAAGTTTAAATGTAAAAAATGTTCCTTATCAAAAATTAAACAACTTTAGTTTGAAACATTTTTTCGTAAACATCACTGTTTACCCGTGAGGGCGACAATTAGGGCGGAAATTTTATAATATGTACTATACTTGATTATTAGTTATGTATGTGTCGCATGTTGGTATATGTAATGTGATAAAGAAATCAACACTGACTATACATGGTATTTCAACAATTAACTCAGTCAATTGTTTGTTTTCACTTGTTTAATTGGATTTTAGGATAAAATAGAAACTTTGATCCTTACTGCCAACTTAGTAATATGCTTGTTTTTTTCCAAAATCCACCTCAAATGAAATTTATGATATAAGCCAAAACTATCCCATACTATGCAGAACGAAGTGTAATAGGTATTATATTATTATGCAAAATGTATAATATATTTAACAAGGTTTTACTTTATTCATTATATATTAAAAATCCACCAGTTTTCGGATAATATTAAATCGAAATTCCATTAACTTTGCATATTATTAAATTATTTTGCATAAAATGAAAAAAGGTAAAATTTGATTATTTATTTAATATTTTATTTTTTAAATTGTATCCATATATTATACATTTTGAATACGAAGTTATTAAAGTGTTGCTATAAATAAAATTATCAATATTATTCAATAAAAACCTTCATAAAAATGCCAACAAAGCACAGTATTAATTAAAAATAAATAATTTATTTTAACATGAAATAATAAAATGTTTTTACACACAAAATATATTTGTAAATATCTATTGGCCTCGGTCATACAAACATCTATTAAAACATACACGGAGAAAAAACACAGATTTTTTATGACACCACTATCGTAATTTTTCTAACATATTATTGTGACGCTGGACTTTTAAGAAAATAATTTTTACGATAAAATATCGTAAATTTTATTCTTGAAGTAATGCTACAATAAAAAATAAAAAGTCAGATACTAAACTAAATTATTAGAGCTAAAAAATTACTATACACTATCGCAAAATGAACTAGTCTTACCTTAGTATATTTTTTTAATAATTAAATCCAAAACGTAAATATAATATTAAAACAAGTGAAAACAAACAATTGGCTGAGTTAATTGTTGAAATACCATGCATAGTCAGTGTTGATTTCTTTATCACATTACACATACAAACATGTAACACATACATAACTGATAATCAAGTATAGTACATATTGTAAAATTTCCGCCTAATTGGCGCCCTCACGGGTAAACAGTGATGTTTACGAAAAAATGTTTCAAACAAAAGTTGTTTAATTTTTGATAAGGAACATTTTTTACATTTAAACTTTTGTTCTATCTCTAACGGTTTACTAGATGGATTTATGGACCCAAGACCCAATTGACCTATGATGCTCATTTACGAACTTGACCTTACTTTTTACGTCCTGAGTACGCTGTAAAAATCAGCTCGATATCTTTTTTCGTTTTTGAGTTATCGTGTCCACAGACGGACGGACGGACAGCCGGAAATGGACTAATTAGGTGATTTTATAAACACCTATGACAAATTTTTTTTCCTGGCATCATTATTTTTAAGCGTTACAAACTTGGGACTAAACTTAATATACTATGTATATTTCATATATACATGGTATAAATATGAGATAAAGTAGTTAAAATTATACATTTTATTTGATAGTTTTTTATATATATTTTTTTGGAATGTAAAATTTTCCATCCAATTCAACATCCATCCATTCCAACATCACACGTTTCTGATGAACATGGTCCAATGCTAAATTCAGCCATAATTTGAGGTTATTTGAATTGTTATTCAATTTTTATAAACTATAATGAGTTGATATATCTTTAACTTATAAATTATTATACTTATACCATCAAATTAGTCATCAATTTAGTCAAGAACTGATATAAAATTATATAGTTTAACCAATAACAAAAACGCAAAATATTATGATAAAGAGACGTTACCATTTTTGTACGTATACGCTCATAGAAGCATCATATCATCATAGTATTGTAACAACATTAGTCAAATAGATATTTACAATCCAAATATTCGCTCCGTGCGTGAGTTTCGTTTCCATGGTAACGATACACTACTTTAATTAAAGAATTGTATGGATGCATATATAATTGTATGGATTGCATTTAAGACTTACATTTAAAATTTAATATTCTTGTCTCACAAATTTAAATAAATAATTATGATAATTTACATTTGAAAAATAATATTTGTTCAATTTGATTTCTTATTTTCACAATTTTTAATGCATTAAGTTTAATTAATAAGTGTTTTTCAATAATTTTAATTTGACATTTCTATTACATTAACATGTAAAGAATTGCAAATTAGTCATAACAGCCCCCTTTAACTCCAAAATTTTTCACTTAAAGCGCTGGCATCGATTTTATTGTCCCTACCATGACTACGCACACAACGAATAGTAATACTAACAATAGTAGTAATGTAATATTTCTTTTTGAATAAAATAAAATGTTTTCTTTGTTAAATTAGGATAGCGAATAGTAAAAAATCTTTTTAGAACAGTAAATTTTCGTATTTTCGTGTATTATATTTTAGAGTTTCAGAGAGTAACAGTTTTTCTCCGTATATATTATACGAAGTGCTAAACAGAGCTATAAATATTTTTCTTAAAAATGTAAAATGAAGACTTCTACGATCTCTTTCCACTTTTAAAAATCTCGAATTTTTCGCCCATTGTTGCATAATAGGTACGATCAAAATGTATAGAAAAGACTGTGAGAGCCACGTCGAAATTGGATTGTTAAGGAGAGGAGGGCTTGTAATAAAATTTCAAATTTTCCTAATATTGGAAGATTATCAGTTTTGATATAATTAGTAATTTTATAGAATACCATTTAAACAGTAGATCTCTTGATCATTTTATCTGTAACACTAACATCGATGATAATTAAATTTTATGAATTTGTACCAAATTTAAAAAACATTTTTGCTATTTTCGCATTTTTATCGCAAGACTTCTTGCATAGAAAGTGTTTAGTCTCCAAACTTTTGTTATTATTATAAAATAATTTATTTCGCAGAGTTTAAGGAAGTCATGAAAGATTATTGAGTTGATGGTGTAAATCATGAGGGTTACAGGAATGGGCTACATTTGATACTATGACAAAATTTGATAGTGAAATTAAAATTGGTTAAAAAACGAAGAAGTTATAAGCATTCAAAGATTGGTTCCAATCTTTTTTTTAGAAAAGCAAAGTTTTATATGTATTTTATATGTATCTATATGGTGATATCATGCAATGACGTCACTAACCTATATCTTCCTCCTTGTTTAACTAGGAATTTAAAACGTTCACATTTTGCGTATTTTTAATGATAATCAAAAACCAACTTCACTTTTTTGCCCTAGTCCGTGCAGAGAGTTTGTTTGCACCACCAATATTCAGAGCAGAGGGAACTATTTATTAGACATCCCTCATTAGCAGACAGTGACTCTTAAAACAACAATATTTCTCAAATCAGTCGTGTATAGTAGACTAAAAAGAAAATTGTGGTATGTAAACATATTTAGCCGACTCCTTCGGCATCTTTGGCAGCTTTTATTTTAATCACATAACATAAATCTAAAGAAATAATTGTCTAATAATAAATACATAGGAAAAATTCATTAATTATAAAATTTATTCGACTTGAATGGGCAAAATAAAAATAAGGTACCTATATGGAAGGTAGTGAGTTGAATATTGATTATACATTATTTAATGATTTGTAAATTATGGGATTTCACTCATGCTCTGTTTTCTTGTACGTTAAACTACAATACAAATAACACCAAACAACTTTTTTCTGATAGGTACACGGTACACCAACCTTGAAAGTAAGGTTTCTTTGGAAGAAAGCATAGAATAAAATTATTCACGATTCAATAAACAAGGGGCAGTTATTATAAAATTATTGAGGTAAATCCAAGGGAAGAAAATTGAGGTATATTTTGGCTAAAATTGTTAGGAATGATATTTTAAAATGTAAATTCAAAAATACTCTTAAATCTAGTATACCATGATATGCGTTATAAACATTATTTATAATCGTGAAAGCATTTAATCCTAGTCAACTGAATTTATGAATTGCATTGGCAAATGACATATCTTACATCGCTCTTACATAGCTTTCAAATATTATCTTACAAAGCTTACAAAATTTTTAATTAAGTTAATATTATAACACATAAAATCAGTCAACAAGTTTACTTAGTAGCTATGGTATGAACTTTGCCAAAAATTACTTATTTTGCTAATAATAAAACTGGAAATTTTATAACAGAACAAGAGGAATGGGAAAATAAAATGCGGAACAGGAATCGTAGGTGCTTTGCATGGATGCGATTCTGAGTATTTCATAATATAGGGGGCTATAAATAATAAAAAAGTGGAGAATTTATATAACAATGTTATCCTCTATAAAGTAACAAACAACTATTGATTGAAACATTTTTCTCTAAACTTAACACATTTGGCAGAAATCAAATGCAAAAACAAAATGTTTTGAACAAAAGTTGTCTGTTGCTTCGTAATAGAAAATTATGGTACACAAATTTTTCTCCTTTTTTACCAGGTTCGTATATGAGCTATTAGTACAAGATCCGAATTAGGGTCGACCTTCACCCATCTGTTTACCGAATGAAAGTTATTTTTTATGAAATGTAAAATATTAACAAATATTCCTGTAACGGGTTGCCTTAAAAAATATGGTCCAGACCATTTTTAATATAAATATCAAAACTTGGATAGCTTGTAAACATTATTTTTGACCAATATTTTGTGGCCAATCATATGCCACCGTAATTGTAACAAAATTATCTTTATTTAGATATGCGAGTCAATGAATTAACAGATGCACGTAATTACTATTTTCAACTTGTATAAATGCGATAATAGTGAACGAAAAAAGGCAAACAACATAGCTGCTGCATATTCTTTATGGCTTTTACTTTCGAGTAGATCAAAATTCGTAAGATATGCAAGTCAGTGAAAAATTTCTAAAAATTATACTCTTGATATTTTCACTAAAAGTAGTCTGGACCACATTTTTATAGGCAACCCATTGCAGGGATATTTGTTAACATTTTATATTTCATAAAAAATAACTTTCATCCGGTAAACAGATGGGTGAAGGTCGATCCTAATTGGGATCTTAGACTATATGTTTGATTCTTTGCAAGAAAACTCAAGAGTATGCCCAAAAAAAGCTGAAAGCGAAAATTAGAGCTTTCTATTGAGATAGAGAGCTGGAAACTTCAGGATCCGTGAAATATGAATGACAATACAATATAACGAGAGAATAAAATTTATGTAAGTATGACAGAATCGGTTAGCAATCGAATTCATGCTTTTTAATCTAACATTAGAAATTTTAAGATGTTTTAATCTTAAAAAGGCTTAGTCAATCTCAGCCATGTATCGATCACTCTAGGAAATAGATTATCAAAAAAATTAAGAGGGTATTCTTGTAAAAAAGTCAAATTTGTAAAAAAAAAAAGATTAATAAGAACTTATTTTCGCAAACCTATTCGTTTCCTAGGTATAGGGTGATAAAATTTTAAGAAACAATATTTTTATCTATCATACGTATATGTGATATCACACCAAGTATTTCTATGCGCCTGGAGTCATTTTTCAATGTACTACACCTTTTTTTTACATTGTCTTATTACGGGATTTTCTGGCAGCAACCCTAGTTTTAAAAACGTTTTCGATCATAAGTTTTCGTAAAATTAGCTCAAAAATTATGTCTTAAATTACTTAACTTGTTAAGGAAACATCCTGTATAATCTGTTAGTCCTAGACTTGATTGAATACCAAACACGTTTCATTTCATAGAAAATCTTTTTTTTTTTGTCTGTTATTTTACGAGAAATTTTATCACTACCCCTTATTATTATTTTGTTACTTTACGTTATTTTTTTTAAAATTTGTATTACGTGGGTATGTGGTCCTTTGTGGGGATAAAGTAGTCGGAAAATGAAAAACTTCATTTCTAGTAAACTTTCATAATATTGTGTTGTCATACGATTGACACGTATCGTGCGGTTTTTAAATTTCTAGCTCATCGAAAATTACCATAATTTGCAAATACAAGATTTGAACGAACAAGAACGTGAATTATTATTATTTTCTTTCTTGATATGGAAATTCTATTTCTATTATAATCTTGAAAGTTTATAAAGATGTTTGATGTATGGATGGATGATTTTTTGTAACGTTTTCACGCAAAAACTACTTGACGGATTTTAATGAAACTTCATAGCTTATACATGAGAATAGCACATAGGGTATAATTTATCTTGCTGGCAATAGCGGTGACCGGAACCATGTCCATATAATAACCACTTTAGCTTAAAACACACATATTATTAAACCTATAACCAAATTTCGAGCACAGCCAGCTCTGTGGTTGAAGCCCGATGCCATTCCAAAGGCCGTAATAAATAGAGAACTTGCATTAGCTTCCTTTTTGAGCGAAAATGCATTTTTGAGCATAAATGAAAGAATAATTCATCCAAAGTATATTTAAGTAATTTTTTTTAAAACTAATTACTCCATTTTGCTATTAAGTATTAATTAAAAAAGAGTTCTATTTTTGAATAAAAAAAACGGTAGTAACGTATTTAAACTCGCGGAGGCTGTGAGTCAATCTCAATCATGCTTAATTAACATTTTTCAGTTTGTTACTATGGAAAATTACATTTAATTATATAAATCATTATCATTCTGCATGTTATTTTATCGTTTCTGCGTGCGGTGGCATTGCTAAGCCGATGTGTTGACGTCACTGGCGTTTAAATGTATAGTTTAGAAAAACCATTTTTTATTTAAAATGTATTTATTAAAACTTGTGCCTTACGATATAAATGAACTATTGTAAACATAGGTTTTGAAGAAATAACTTCCAAATTTTCTTTGCTTAGTCCACTGTTTTATTTATAAATTAATAATTTAAATTACTATTCCAGACATGTTTCGTCTAAACTTAGACATTTTCAATGTGAAGTATAATTTAATGTTGATCGCTTTTTATACCGCAATTTTTGTGACGTATTCATATGGAATGTGTACCAAAATTAACAAGTTTAAGTTTTGTTTTCCAAAAAACATTTACAAGGTGAAATACCTTTGTGTCAAATTGTTAAAATATTAAGAAATTAGATAACAATAGATAAAAATGATTAGAGTAGATAAAATATTTGCATAGAATAAATAACAGTTTTGAGAAGATAAAATTAAATAAAATAGATCACAGATAGGTTAAAATAGTTAAAAGAACAAATAAAATAAATGGATAAAAGAATAAATAAATCGATAAAAGAGTAAATAAAATAAATAGGTAAAAGAATAAATACAATAATAGATAAAAAGATAAAAAGAAGTTAAAAAATCTATGATCTTTCCGTTAAAATTGAGTTTAGATACATAAAATAATAGGGTAGCTATCGGATTATGTCGAAAAAGGTCGAGTAATAGTCTGTTTGGTCATTAAGTAATGTTGACGAACCTCTCTTGTGTTTGTAAATCTCGATAGCCTCCCATAAATTTAATTTTTGACCCTTTTGCGCAACATGTAGAATTTCTATTTTTTGATCCGGATTGTGACCTTCTTGTATCAGATGATTCGCAAATGCTGATTCACCTACAATCTACAATCAATTATTGTAAACATATTTGTAAACATATTTATGTAATTAATTGTTGACGTTTGTATACCTGGAAGGGTCTCAAGGCAAATAAAATATTTTTTTATTAATTTATAATTTATAAAGATATATTAAGAAGAAACAAAATTAAAAATTATATGTACTGTTTTGACATTTTATAAGACAGGGCGGAGGAGAACAATTTATGAACATCTGTATTAAGAAAGGTTATCCGACATACTTCTTACATTTAAAAAAAAAATTGAAAATGATTATTTGATACATATACTTTTTTATCTGTGCAAAACAATCGAAGAATTGTAGGTACTTTTGATTATTGCTTATTCATCGAAAAGAAATTTTTATTTAAAAGTTCCCTTTCTTTAGTATTGAGGTACTATTCAATAATATTCAAGTATTGTGAATAAGTATTTATAAGAGCAATTTGCGAGCGCACCGAGCTCCCCTGCCGAAGGCTTCAAACAGGCGAAAGGCTGAAAGCCAGCCAAAGCCGGTTATTCCAAAGTTTTAAGTTTTCACTTCCATCGGACGGACGGACAACCGGAAATGGACTAATTAGGTGATTTTATGAACACCTATGACAAAATTTTTTCCCTAGCATCATTATTTTTAAGCGTTACAAACTTGGGACTAAACTTAATATACTATGTATATTTCATATATACATGGTATAAAAACGCGGGCGGGGCGCAGGTAAAAGCTAGTTTATAATAAACATTTCATAAAAAATTACGATGATCATGATAATGACGCAATGCAAATCTCTTGACACACCCAGTTGTTCTTCTTACTCGTCGCCATCCTCATCATCATCATCATCATCATCATCATCAGCAGCAGCAGTAGGAGCAGTGTGCTCGTACGTATAATTATTATTTAAATTAACGATTTGATATTTCCCGTAATTTTCCCATATTTTATTCTTCATTGAATTTTTGTGAAGTATAATTATATTATTCAAAATATTTTTTGTTCACAATGTTATTCTATTTACATATAATTCAAATATTAATAATAAAGTACATACATATTATCATCCATTCATCCGTATCCGTTCATCATCAACAGAGAGAATCTCAACAATTTTTTAATCGTTAATGAACTGTCTAATTCTATAACGAATATCTTTATGTTGAATAATTATTTTTATTAAATATCTTTTAGTTTAATTATTCTTAATTCTTTATTATTTTCAATAATAAATTATTGTTGATATTTCAATCATAGTCTAATAAAATTAAATAGGTTATCATGATATAAAAAAGTCGACCTTTCTGGGGCGTACCTTACCCTTACCCTCTTTTGAGGTGTAGTTGGGGGTTTTAATCAGTTTTTAACAAATCACCTAAAACTATGCATCAATTTTTAAACAAAGTTTAAATACCTCTTTCATCTGATGATTAAAAAAAGATCCTCTAGACGGCAGGATATATTTGTACCCTCCCCCTAGTGTTGCCATGTCGCGGATCTTTTTTTAATCTTTAGAGGAAAAAGGCTAATTAAAGGCTCTAGCTGAAGTATTTCCGATCACCGAAGTTAAGCCACATCGAGCAAACATAACTCTAGGATAGGTGACCGCTTGAAAAGATTGTGTGTTGTTGCTTTTTATTATTATTATTTGTAATAGTTTTTTATACACACCTTAATAATTTTAATTTATAAATTATGAAATTTTAATTATTGAGACTATAATTAATTAAAAAAAAAAAATAAAGTTATTCCAAAGTTTTAAGTTCTCACTTCCGTCCCCATGACAGACTATTTTTTTTATAGCTAATGCGCTATGGAATGCAAAAACTGGACAAATTGAAAATTTAACTGTGTTCAAATTTTTATATAAACTTGCAATAATTATGAGGGTGGAACAAAATAATGAAAAAATTAAAAATGTGCCAGCAACTTTTTCTAATAAGTTTTCTTCGTTATCACTAACTTTCTCTGACGATAGGCAAAATATTAAGAATCGGCCGTATTTGTCGTAGGCTTAATTTAAAGTTCTGATTTCGGCTACGTAGGTATCTTAAAAATTATGACCCATCACCCTTTATGACTGTGCAAAATTTCAAATCAATATTCCTACAAGTAACGAAAATATGAAGGTGTTTTCATCTTAAATGCGGCACACTACATACACACCGACAAACTTCTAAAGGATTTCAAATAAACAACTTAAGCCATGCTTCGTTTTCAACACACAGTGTCTATGAAACATGAAAGTTCATCAAAACCAATATTTGCATACTTACATTTTTTCCGAAAATGTAGACTTATGCACTGTATCGAAGGTCAACGAGTAGGAGTAAGGATATATTATAGCTTCCTTTATTTAATTGAAATGAATCGGCCTGAAGAGTTATATACTAGGCAAATCGATGATATAAAAGCGGAGGCTCGTTTTAGTAATTTGGTGAGGATTCATAAGTGTAACTTTTAACATACTGCTTTCAAACTCGAAAATTTTTTTACACAAATTTACGCATCGCACATAGCATTGTAATCAGCTGGTAGATCATTCTGCCGGAAAATAGAAAAGGCCAGTAGCCACAGTATGATGTTGGTGTTATATATAGAGCTTGGAAAAAATTCCGTTTTCTATGCAAATAAGAAGAGTGTAAGAAGAGCTCTTATGGATGTCAATGTATAAAACAAAGAAAATAGTGTAGCAGACAACGATCATAGTAAATTCAAAACACTGTTCTCGACTAGTCTTATTTGTCGGAACTATTAATACCTGATATTGCTTCAATATGTTAATAAGTTTAAAAAAAATATTTCGATGTATTACATTTGTGTGAATAACATACACTTACCGCTTAAAAAAATACGTTTTTTACGTTTGGTTTTATAAATAATTTATTTAAAAATATTTACATACAATGGGCCTAAATAACTAACAGTATGTTAAAATTTACACAGCGTATACATAAAACAAATTTACACATCGTAACATCATTTATCTGAAATGGCCCGCGGTCTGAGTCCTGGCGTGAAATAATATTCATTCTTTATTTAATTATATACAAGCTCTCTCAAAACCCTAAACAATTTGTATCATTATTATTTCAACGATTGCTTGCATACGTATTGTGCGGTGTTGCATGTAATTAGTATTTAATGTAACCATACCCTATAAATATTCAAATCTGTGTCGTAACAGATTTCAAAAATATCTAAATCTATTATCAGAAATTTGTAACGTTTCGAAAAAAGTTTAACACAATTGATAAAAACGGTCTAATGAACTAATTTTTTTTGTTAATAGTATGTACGTTTTTATTTTAACCGGAAACGAACTATGATTTTTGAAGTTACATCCTTTTTTTTATATGAAATTTTTTTGAGTCTCGCTGACTGTCCTTGAACGATACAACAACTTTCAACAAGAAAAATGAAATATCGGCTATTTATATTCGGTTAAAAATGCGTCTGGTTAGACTTTAACGCTTACATGATTGAGATGCTAACAATTTAGGAATGAATTCAAAATATTGTACTAAAGAACCGGCTCAGTGGTCGAGCGGTCTAAGGCCTTAGTCTTTGACCATCTGGCTACTGACTGCGAGGGTAACGGGTTCGAATCCAGGCAGCCAGATAGAGTTGACCACATTGTCGTCGCTTGGATAAGAACGAAGTAACCGATTCCACTCACATCATACATTGTAATTGTATATATACGGATTATAATTGATGTTTAGCTATGATGGTATAATGGCGAAAACTATAAAGACAAATAACTTTGCCGTCTATTCTGAATTAAAGAGAATTGAAAAAAAATCCACTCGCTCCAGGACTCGAACCCGGACCTTACGGATTCCTGCCAAGCGCCTTATTCAATTGGGCTATACGAGCTCTAGACACAGCCATAATTTAAACTGATCGAATCGTTAGGTATCAAATAGGAAGCTGTAACTATCTTTTTTCAAATATATAAGAACCTTAAAATGATGTAAGTAAAATAAAGTTCAAAAACTAAAACCCCGACAATTACTGAATCGCGCTCCTAAAAGTTTTAAAAGTTAAAAGTATGGAAACAAGATAGTTCTCCCATGTGAAATTTTTATGATAAGTAAAATCGTCATTATAGTCGGGGGACATCTTTTCCGTCCTCTGGAAATCTGTTTAATCTTGGAGGTCCCCTGTAATGACGATTTTACTCATTATAACAATTTTAGATGAAAATATTTTCTTGTTTTCGTACTTTTAAGAGCGCGATTCAGTAAATGTCTGGGTTTTGGTTTTTGAACTTTATTTTATTATATAATTGATTTGATGGTATGTCCGTGACTATGTTACCACGGTCACATGCAGTATATTTTCTATTTATTATACAAGACTGTGGTTTGTAATAACGAAATAAATGATAGGTATTACAACTGTCAATCCACTTATGCTCACCTTCGTAAGTATTTATGTTGATATTTTTATGAACAAAGCTTACAGTCAGTATACAAACTAGTCAATCAATTCATGGTACATTAATTTACAAAATGAATACGTATAATGTTGTTATTTTTGGTGATATATTTCATTTACAATGTTCACGTACACCATGTGAAATAATTAATAATAATTATAGTTATTATTATAATATTTTAAATAAACATGATCTATGATAAACATTGTAGATATAATGTTATTATACTGGGAAGGCATTTCTAATTAGTGTACTAGTAGATACGTGTACCTAATTTAAATCTAAACTGAAAATTAATTTATATGCTTCAAGCAAATATACTATCGAATAATATGGAACAATTTACTAAAGTTTATGATGGAAATTTAAGGAATAAACTATACATGGGAGAGGAAAGTAAGTGCAGTAAGAAATTTTCGCGCAATTTTTAAATATAAGCGTTATGAGAATTAAATCGATTATTTTAAACCTTACCAAAAACATTCAAGTATAATTTTTGTTGCGGTATACAATTTAAGAGGTGAGTTAAGTCTTCATTTATGTAAAAAAAAAAACATTTTCAAGTAACGCTTTTTACTGCACTAAACAGTAAAAAATTTTTCTCTCTGAGTCAGCTTTTCCTTATATTTGATTTTGTAAAAGTTTGAGGCGTTCAATTTTATTGTATAATGATCCAATTAAATATCCTCGAAATAAAATTGTATACTAAGAAACTCTTTTTAAAAAATACAATTGAAAAACATACACCAGACTTATACATATCGCCAAATATCCATATTTCGTTATGCAAAACATTATTAATGGGTAATATATAATTTTATTTCGAGCATCGTGGTATTTACTTTAATAACTATGTCTCGACTCGAAGTCAATAAAAATTCATATTTATAATCCAGCTATAATATTTTCTCTAACGAATGACTTTTGGAAACAATGATCCAAACAACAGTTATTCTTGAAACGGTTACAAAATTAACAAAGTATTTAAAATGTTCGCAACTGGTAAAAGAAAACATTTAAAATTAAAAAGTAATGCTTTATAAACTAACAAATAACTTTTGTTAAAAACTTTTAAAAAGTTTTTTTCAACGGGGACAAAAATTGTTGAATTTTATATATTTTCATATTAGTAAAGATTTTTTATTTAGATTTCTGCCAAATTTATAAGGTTTTTCGAAAAATATTTCCAACAAAAGTTCTATGTTATTTTATTTAAAATAAATAATTTTCTTCATTTTCTAATAAATTACTTTTTAAAAGACTTTGCATTGCTAGGTAGCATCAAAAGCCTATATGTAAAACTTTCCCATACAAGTTTTTTTTCCAAAAACTCTTCGTTGAACTTTTCAGTTGCATTTATTATAATGGGTCACCTGGTAAAATGTAGCAATTATAGCTTTTATATACTTATATTCACGGTGGTCTATTTTTGACTGCCGACCTCTTCAGCTCCTGAATAAGCTGATAAAAAAAAGAAAGAAAAATCTCTTTACCAAATTTGAATCTGAGATCTAATTTTCGACATAAATAACCAAATCAATTAATAAAAAATACATCCAAACCAGACCACATAAACAGAGGATTTGTATTATCATAGTATGGAGGCGTGGCCTAAATGATCATTTGGTAATTTATGTCATAAAAGATATAAACTTTTGCTGTCTTTATCGTTCGTCACATTCAATTATTTAATTATTTCAAAATTTCTTTCATTATTTTTATTAAATAATCCCTTCCTTTTGATAAACCAGGAGCTAAAGATATTTGATTTTGCAAGAGCTTGTTCAAAAAAGCTTATACATTAATATTCCGAATGTTCCCAGAAACCCTATTGCTCTATGTTTTGTAGATCCCCCTACCACAGGTCAAGTTCTGAAGAGTAATTACAGATTGTTTAGTTCCAGTCTCAATTTTTAATTCTCCAGAAGATGTGTTAAACTGAACTGTTTGGTCAGTCAAAGAGAAATTGTTACCATTTGCTTTAAACTGCTGTTTTTCTGGAACATTGATATCGTAGATGTCTAAAAAGGCAATTTAATGGAGAAAGTTCTGAGATATGTTTCAAGTGCGAGTTTATGGTTCCGTACTCGAAAAATTTGTCGGGAGTTTTTTAAATTTTGTAAATATCATTTGTTCGTTGTCGGGAGTTTTTTAACAACCAAGTACTATATTACCAACTTCACCAAAACCAAATATAAACGAATCAGATAGAAATGTTGTGAAGTTAAAAGCAAGATTAAAACTTATAAAATAATTACGTCATATAACCTCTACAAACATCAACTGTTTGTTGTTAAAAGTATAAATAAAACTACAAACAAACAAAAAAACAGATGAGAAAAAACAATATGCAGTCGTAAGTTGCAGGGAAATGTGTGGGTGGAGTTGGTTGCTTATGTTTATGTGATATAAAATCAGTCAAATAGAAAAATGTTAAAAAACAAAAAAGTAAAAGAAACATAAACAGACCATGAAACTCTTTTCATACACATAGAATAAAAATACATAATATTTGAGAACGAATCAGAATATATTTTGTTGTTGTATAGTACTGTTTTTATTCTGGGCCTTACATTAAAAACTAGCATCATTTTCAAATATATGATTGGTATTTAAAAGGATAAAACATCAGTGATAGGTTAAAAAAACTATTCAAAAATATGATATGAAATTCGCATTAGCTTGTTGTATATACGTTATGCACTCATTTTTACGAAATGTATTCCCATTTAAACGAAATTTACCCGCCCGCACTTGCGTTATGAGCATTTGGCTAACGCTATATTTAAAATATAAATAATTTTTATTTTTCAAATGATACATGTGGTTGAAACTATTTCTATCATCAATATTTTTATCTATTTTGGAATTATGAATTTTTCAAATATTTTCACCCAATTTAAAGATTAACCTTATGACTACTGGGCTTTTCAAATTTTTTTACACTACATGATAACTTTTGTCCCAAATGCGGGACATGAATTTTTAAAATGACTTTTTTTCGGTTATACCATCTTGTTTTGATTTCTGTAAGCTCTATTACAGAAATAAACCTTTTTTTAAGTAAAATATGTCATTATCATCTCATTTATGGTATTACAACAATAAAATAATTGCATGTTTAAACAAGTGTTTGTTGTGTCATTCAAAGTGTGTTATTCATATAAGTGATTAAAGCGTTTTTTCGAAGGAAATCTGACGAGTTTCGTGAAAATTTTCATAAAATTGATTTTTCAAATTATTAAAATAAAAACTATTAAAAAAAAAATTAGAATTTTTTTATAATATTGTGATTAGAAAGGTTTTAAAATTAATGTCCCATATACTGGACAAAGTGAATCATCGGTTGTAAATAAAAAACATGTACGTATTTTATGTATATCAATATTTTTGAATTTATATCTAAAAATTTATGTTTCATCTAATAATTTGTTGATTATTTTTGGCAGAAAAATGGTTAGAAAACCTTTAAGCTCCAACGATATTCTCCAAATGTTCGAATCAGGCAATGTATCTGACATAGATCTATCGGAGGATGATGAAGAAGATCTCATTGAAATAGCAGATGACTCTTTAATTTTTAACGACCCTGCATTAATTGGTAGAAGAGAAAATTTTGTAAGAGTAGGGGCGGATGTGATTCATAATAATCAGACCGAATTGCCTGAAGATTTAATTTTTGAAGAAAGTGACGATGAAAGTTCTAAAGAAAATATAGATACTTCGAACAAGCAAATTTCTACAAAAGCAGCTAAAATAAAAATACAGTGGAAAAAAGCTGAATTTCAAATAAAAAAACTGGACGCATGGGACAATAGTTTCGAATGTGAAGAAGTTGGGTCTCCAATTTCGTATTTTAATAAATACTTGCCCGCTGAATATTTTTCGGAAATGGTAAAACCAATTGGAAATGTCTTAAATGTGAAGTACATCTGTGCTTAACGAAAGAAAAAAACTGTTTCAAAAGTTTTCACTTAAATAAATAATTTTCATTTTCGTATATTATTTTTGTTTTGTTTCGTATACTTTTTTTATAAATATTTTTGTATTTTCCCTGTAATTATTTTGAATTTTATAAGAATAAAAAATTTATTTTAGAACATATTTAAATAAATATATACAATCATTTAACAACCATAGACAACCAATGTCCCAAATATGGGACATTTTGAAACATGATAAGTAAATCATTTTTTTTTAAATTTTACGTTATATATCCCTTATTTAAACTAATAAAATTAAATTTTAACAAAAAAAAAATTTTTTTTTCATTAGACAAAAATTTGGTACTCTGGGCACCATAAATTTTTTTGTCCCATATACGGGACACCAGTAGTCAAAAGGTTAAAAATTTTTTCTTCTACAGTTTAAAAAATCTTGAAGGCCTTCAGAAATTGTGATTTCCTTTTCCACGAGACGCATATGATTGAAATATAGAAAATATTCACTTCGCATATTTTCGGGTCTGTTCGTGTTCTTACGTTAGCTAAATGTTTATAGTATGAGCTAGCTGTTCACGAATTTATTTGTATAAATAATCAAATGTCAACATTTTTTTTTTATTAAAACATTTGTGATAAAAATTAATAATTATTAATTAATTTTAATAATAAATGTCGATTAGTAAGTACGCTTTGTTTTAATTTATTTATATTATAATTTTGAAAGCATTGTTATCTTTAACATAACCTATAATATTCATTCAATTCAATAAATATTTACAGTATAATTGATGAATATATAATAAATTTCTATAATTTAACTAAAATTAATGAAGTTTTCATTATGAAATTCTTTTATGGTAGATTCGCTAACTTTCATTGGGACTTTTGTGCTTCCACTCAAATTTGAAAAAACAATATCTGATCAAGATATTTTAAATTAACTTGAACTAATCAAAGATGAAAAATATACTATTTTTTTTAACTACTGCATTAAAAAATAAATTTATTTAAAATAATGTATGAATTTTATATAAAATTTATTTAATAAAGTGAGGTTATGATTTACAAATTAAAGAATGTTTAACGCGTGAAATATTTGACGCATGCGCAGATCAAGCAGTAAATCGCGCACCTAAAGGTTATCGACCGATTAACGCGAGTGCTGACGGTTTAATACAAAAACATTTTAATGAGCCCATTCCACATGACACCGTCATTCGTGATGACTACGAATTTGAATTTGCACCCCCGTAACGACGAAATCATGAATCCAAGTGATTAGTTGGTTCAAGCGCATTAACATGCGAACGCGGTATATCTTGCGTTGCAAGTAGTTGAGACGAGCTGGATGTAGTGTAAAAGTCTTCCTTGCATGACATATGTTTGAAAAAACATGCACTCAGCTTCTCAAAATAAATTCCTGGTATAATCAGCTGAATAGGTGCCACAATGATCCTTATGGCCCGATAGTATCGAACGCAGACAGCCTCGGCAATATACATTAATATAACTAAAAATTCGGCCCCAATGTTTAGAATACTTTTTCTTACGTATTATATATACGTATTTCAGCTGCAATATAGATATTAGAATGAATAAGTTATTTTCCTAAGAGAAAAAGTTAATCAAAAATATTCTACTACATAATAAATCAGTATAAAATCCTTTAGAGCTAGCTGCACATGAAAGCATTTACATTCATAAATTCGAAAAAGAATATACGAATATATCCTTGATGAATAAAATTATATTCGTGAGAACTTAGTGAGAACTTAGCCTACCATCTTAATTTCTACCTGAATTCTAACTTAGAGTATGTTAGGTTATATTTGCTGCCCACGAAAGACACACTTAGGCTTTAGAGCCCATTGTGACACCATATATGTGTTTTACCACCTTTTCCGCTGATAATTTTATTTATCAGCTCCTCAATTATTTCCAGAAGTTGAGTGCAGCTCCTTCATGCATATACCATGCACTACACCAGCCCATCACAACTATTAATTAAATTAATGTTTGTTGTGATGGCGATAATCGAACCCGCTACCCTAGGCATACCGCGAACAGAATTGGTTTCGTCTTTACCAACTGAGCTACTTGGTTTGACATTCTGACCTAACAACAAAGATAGTTTTGTTTACAAGAAGTTTTACTCTCTTGCCAACTTACTGATACAAGTTTACGGTCTTGGTACAAAAATTCGCCTCGTTTTCAGCATACTTGATTTTTCACTTAGCCTAGTTCAGTTGCATCATGTTTTTATCCCATTGTAAGTAAAACGATATTGTAGCATCAAGAGGCTATAGGATTATTCAAGAATATCTTAAGTTATTTTTCTATATGTGTTATTCCGGTATGTTGTCACTGAAGAAGTCAGGTTGACTAGTATATTATAATGAAATAAAGTTTGAATATATCACTGCACACAATCCTTGAATAAGTAAATACATCACTTCACAATAATATAGTAATACGTAGTATACATTCGCTTCATACTAAGTAAATATGTATTATAGAAATTGTATATGAAAATAGACCATATATGTGAGGAAAACTGCCTACCAAATATGGTAATACTTATACTGGCTAACTCTGGAATCCTCATAGCCTATGGAACTTCAAAAATAATTTATTGCACTAAGAGCCCGCCCTGAAATTTTAGATACCTTCTCGCAAAGGAATAATAATGAAAAAAATAATGATAGTAGAGAAGAATTATTCTTTTGCTCACTAAATAATGTGAGTGCCATCTAGATTGGAGGTACAATCCAGTTTTCGAGTTTAATATAGGTCTATATGAAGTTTTGAACTTGTACCATCTGCTGACAATGCTATAAATTCGCATTTACATATATTTTGGCTAAAGAACGTCAGTAGGCTTATTTACAGGAGATGAGCCAGTATACTAATTTTCCGAAAGTTTTGCCACTTAAATGATTCTTTGAGCACCCATTAGACCGCCATGTCTTTGTTAAATCTTTCCATAGCTAAACTCAGTCATAAAATTTGCGAAAAGTTAACTCGATTTTACATTTTGTGTTTACGTTTAATCAGGTTTTAAACTATTTCCAGAATATTCCTTACTAAAAATATTGAAAATCCTGATCAAGGATGGCCTCAGAATTCACAAAAATGAGCTTTGTCTACAAAATTATGCCTAAGTTTAACTAAGTTACATAATCAGAAAACCACGCGAGACGCGCAGTACAGGTAGTATGGCACTTCGTTTGTTGCACCATATTACCGCATCAGAAATGATAGTTTTATGCGGCCTGATCAACTTTTTAATATTTCCGACCTATGAACAACCTTATTCAATATTATTTACCCTTTTCTTTGCACTATCAAGGCCCCTCCAACAACGACCTTCCGTAGGGACGATATAAATTTTTAAATTGCACAGGAATAAAAATAATAACTTTGAAAACTTTCGAAAACTGAATAGTTTTACATTTAAAAGAAACATTTTCACTGTAGAACAATTAAAAGCCAACCTTTTTCCCTTGGAATAAGGCTCAAAGCTTCCGATAAGGTCCAAATACATATTTAACATTGGCATCACTACGTCGAAATATTTAAAAGAAATACAATATACTAATTTTAGAAAAATTTGAAATTTATTAATTTAAGAAGAACAGGTAATTTAACTATGAGAAACTTTTTATACATATTGAAAACTTTTTTCAATTTTGAAGCAAAAAAGTCTAAACTTTGTTTATTTCAAAACATGGTGTTGTCATAGGCTCTAAGACCTAACTAGCAATGAAACCAAAGACTAGACTTTATCACATTCAAATAATTCCTATGCCACCTTTCTCTGAAATGTTTTAATATCAATGTTTGTATGTTAAAAACTTATGCTTTCGTGTTATAGATATTTCATGGAAAATAACATACAAAAACCATACAAAGAACTGCATTACGTTTCTATTTAGTTTAGATATATGTTTACTGTATTATTTATTTACTTTCAAACTAATATAATATAACCACTATTTTCTGTAAATATATTAGGGTAGAACAGTGAAATAATACGCAACATTTTGTATTCGATTGGTTTAAATGTTTGTCGCGACCAACGATGAATTTAATATGATGGCCGGATTGAATACTCCTTTATATCAATTAAAGTCTTTCATTTATTATAATTTTAATAGTTTTTGTCATGTCAACACATTATAACACTAAGCCATATGAGGCAAGTAGAAAAAATTACACAGAAATGGGCGGAGGGACTCGAAGTATGTGATCAAGAATGAAATAAAAGAGTCATACAATAATCAAACCATGAGCACATACATCGATGTGTACATTCCTACCTTAAAAAATTACAAAGTTATCTATAAATTTCCCCCCTCTATTTTAGACCCTTGAAGAATGAATTTTTTGAAAATAGTAAGTAATACAGTAAGCTTTTGTTTTGAACCCTGAGCTCATATATCATTTTTTGCATTACTAACTTCAAAATTGATCACCACTTCACCCTAGGAGCTGAATTTTAAAAAATACCTTTTGTCAAGGAACAGTGTATGGTCCATTTTCACCCATCTGATACCTACTTTTTATGAAATTTTATTGACTTTTAAAAACTCCTATCATAATTTTTCTATCGAAAAGTCTTCATGGCTATTTTAATTAATTAATTTTTTCCAAGAACGCAAGCTAATACTATTCTTTTTGTAATTAAATTATCTTTCTTCTTATACCAAATTCGATTGGTATAAGAAACAGATCGGTGCATATCTGTTGATACCATATGAGCATGTTTAAGTCAATATAGGTAACTAATACGATCTGTTAACCAATCCAAACTGGTATCAGAAAAAAGACTATTTAATTACAAAAATAATGGTATAGGCTAAGACTGTCTCTTAGACCCACTTCTCAGTGCACACTTACGCCATTTAAGAAACGTTTGTGTAAAATTTCATGATCCTAGATTCATCGGTTTCAGCTGTGCGTTGATCGATCACTCCTGTCAGTCGGTTCAGTTTCTTCTTCTATAGCTGATATTTTTCCATAATAAAAAACTGGAGTGATTGATTTTCCTTTTTTGATCAGTGTATAATATTAATTTTTATGAACAGAAATAAATTGGATACCAATTCTAATACTTAATATATGAATAGGCACATAGTGTGTTCATGAGAGGGAAAAATAAATTTTGTTTTTTAGAAATGTAACTCTATTGGTAGCTCTGTATTAAATATTCTTTCTTAGTAACTTGATTTTGTAAGAAAATCTATTATGCGGTTTTTCCTTTAGAAATCTTTTAAAATCATTCAAATTTCTGTCTCCAATGGTTTTGCCCTCGATTTTTCCTGCCGGTTAGAACTCAAAGTATACAGCTGTATAATCATTGTTTCAATTGTTTTAAATATTCGTACAACGATAAAATATAGTTTCAGGTTCAATTTATCAATAAGCATTCCTTACATAACGCTTGTGAGAAGAATAATTAAAATTGTTTACAAATTTTGAGCAAACATATTCTGTTTAATATCTGAAAAAAACTTCACCTCAAAAGAAAAATAGTCTTGATTAAATAATTTTAAAAACTTGAAATATTTACTAGTTCCAATTAGCAAGGATTATTTAAGCTCCCACGGGTGCTCCATTTTTTTAATCGACTTTTGAATCGAAAAACAAAACATTTTTTGATAACTTATAATTTGAATGTTATTCATCCGAAAAAATTCGAAACATAGCAAATCTAGCAAAAAATGACCTAGCGAACGAACATTATTTTCGTTTAATAATATCATAATTGGGTCGCCATACTTGTAACAAGTGATTTCACGGTCAGTCTATTTTAAATTTTAAAATTTTTCTATTTCAATTTTATATTCATTTAATAACTTTTTTGGTTTATATATGACTAATCTCAAAATATATTATACAATTCATACATTTTTCCTTTATAATATTCAACTCAAGTATAATATAATCGGATGTGCAAATTTTATAAAAATTTTCATTGTTAAAAATTCATAATATTATTTTATTTAACATATCATCAAATGATGATAATACCATCATCTAATATACATATAATATAGTTTTTTAAAAGCTATTCTATTTACTATGCTCTATTATCATAAATGAATTTTGTAAATTCTAAAGTACCTATACTCGTTACAAAGATAGTTTTTAGAAAACTTTGACTGACTGACGGTTCAATTCTACTTTATTGTGAATAAACAATAATATTATAAAGATAATCTCAACTGGTACTTTATTCAAAGATTAGAACAGTTTATTATAAAAGAACTTAAGGAAGTACCACCAGTAATAGACTTTGCATTCAGAATTCCGAGTTCTCTGAAGGTCCCTAAAAATTTAACTGGTTAATTATGATATAATAATGACAACTATACCAAGTTTCATTAAATTCTGAATGCAAAGTCTATTACCGATAGTACTGCCTTAAAACAATGCTAATTTTTGAATTTAGGTAGTTTACGAAATTCTTAAGACCTATACGTAGACGGCAAGTGTGTGGGGTATTCAAATCAAATGACAATTGCAAGATTCTACGTGAAAGTAATTGGTTATGATCAGTTCTTTTCAGCAAATGTTCATCGATTCTACCCAATAAATGCCGAAAATGATATATATATATATACGCATATGTGTTTGTATACTCTCTAGCGGTGGCAATTTAAGTCCGATTTGAATGAAATTTGATATCAAGAACGGTTTTTGTATGTGAAAGGTCAAGTTCGTTAATGAGAAAAATGGACAGATAAACAAGGTAGGAGGGGATGCGAAAGAACATAATTTGTAATTTTTTCAAAATAAAAATAATGTTTTTATTTTTTGATAAGTTTTAAGAAAAAAAATACTCTTTTGATATTTTCTCTAGACGCTTAGGTTTCGAAATACAAATTTTTGAAAAATTGTAAACGCTTCGATTTTAAGAAAACAGCTCCTGCGCTTCTGGTATGGTACTGTTTTTTATCTGAAATTATATTCAGTGAAAGTGTAAGTATTATAGATCAGTAACAATTAGTGTTGCTTACTACAACTCCTTGAAATCTGAAATCGTAAACAACACCTGGGCAACTATTTGTAAAAATTTCTTAGTTCAGAATCTCCAGGCAGGTGAAATTTTTTAGGAAATTGCGAAAAGCATACCGGGAAATGACCGGAAAAGATAAACATTTAATTTCCTTAATCTTTCAAATTAAAATATACCCAGACTTACTATTCTAAAACTTTTATTTCACTCAAATAATAATATAAATAATCCAATTTCTTTTGTTTCAGGTATGGTGGACATTTTTTTACGAAATTTGTTATGAAAAACACAAGGTAAAGTATTATTTAAGTCCCAAAAGCCAGCATTACTATACCTACCTACTATCTTGAATTTATAATGGAAGTTAAACATCTGTAACAACAAGTAAAAAATGTAACCATAGTTTTAATATAGATCGACAATTGGGCACGAGCGCTATTAAGAAAGCCGTGCCTATCAAGGGCAAGACAAGTTTCTGGAATGTTTTCATTAGGACACCAGCTCGAAATTGAAGAAAATTCTTTTTTTCAGCAAAAGCAAAAACAAATGCAAAAATTAAAACAACAAATGTAATATTTGTATATGTAAATTTTATTTGCATAATCCACTTTTTTTAAAAAATTTTTAAAAAAATAAAATTTTGTAAATTTTCAAATAAAATTTACATATACAAATATTACATTTGTTGTTTTAATCTTATCATGGAATTCCACAAAGTAAATCTCAACACATTGAATAAATGCAAAAATCTTTTTCTTCGATATCCGACAAAATGTAATGTGTAATTCAATTAAAATTTTCGTCGTTTTGATGAGTTCAGTACAAATGACTTGTTTTTCAATTATTATCGTATTGAATGAAAATATATCTTATTTTCGTATTCAATGAAAATATTTCTCGATTATAATCAATAATGAAAACCAATTTTAAATTTATACCAAATTGGAAGAAAAAATATATCTTTCTCGTAAATATAATTATTTTCGTGGTTTTTGAATTTGCAATATTCAAAAGTTTCCTAGAATGTGGCCTATGTTACTTGTATGAATATTTATTTATTAATTATTTTTTGCATTTACTTAGTTATCAAGACTACTCCTACTGTGCAAACATCAAAGTTTAACGTATACTTAATAATATTTAATCCTTAATTATACCTACTCGTGAATGTTTATTTCTATTTGATAGAATGAACACATTTAGTGTTAAAAAACTAAATACAAAATTACGAATTTTAGTAAGCAGTCATTGTAATTTTAATGTGTTTGCTAAGTTTATTTACATATACACAACCAAGGTTAGGTTAGGTTATATTGGCTGTCCACGAAGGACACACTTAGGCTATAGTGCCCGTTGTGATGCACCTCCTTCATACAAATACCATGAACTACATCAACCCATCAAAACTATTAATTAAATATAATTTTTGTTTCAACAACAACTCTGAATGTATAATATATAAAACCCATAAACAACAATAATAAAATGAAAGTTTTTGAGAACGAAACCTGGTTTTCAAAGAACTTACAGTAATTCATTAGAAAAATCGTTCCATAAAAATGAGGACTTTATATTCGGTTTTTTTGTATTCACACTGCATACACATTGAATGAGCATACGATTTTATTATTCAGTTTGTTACACTTAAAGTGAGAATAGAAAACATTAGTGAAAATTACATTTACAAAATTTTAAAGTCTTAAATGTGATTACATATCATTCTAAATTCAAATGTTTGTTGTATATGTATATGCAGTGAGTGAGTATACATCCTGGAATCAAATTACATGGATCTGTTTTAGCTAATAATTATAAACTTTCCATGAAGATAACTGAAATTAGAAATTTATCTGGGAGAATAATTTGTTTACATACTTATGTGTAACAGAGTCGCTCTATCAGCACAGTTGGTTAAGGCGTAACCATTTCCGTCCGCGGTATGCTTAGGGTAGCGAGTTCAATTCTCGCCGTCGCTACAATATAATGTTCGCGGACATCCAATATTTCCTTACCTAACCTATGTATAACAGAAAAAACTTCTAAGAACAATTTGAAAATTTGCCCTTCAATTTGATGCAAATTAAATCGCTATTGGCAGGGAGCATAGGGGGTGCAAGGGACACCTAAATCAACCGCAGCGCTGTCACCGATATATATATATATATATAATTTGCTCGAATTCAGGCAGCGGGAGTCTGATCAAATATAATTATAACGAATGCAGCGATAAAATTGATCACACTGTTGTCGCTCGGATAAGAAAGAAGTAACCGACTCCATCCTCATTATAAAGTTAATTGTATATACGAATCTCGTTTAAAATAAAGTTAATATTAAAATAATGATGCGGGTGGCATATGTTATAGATGAATATCTGAAAAACGGAGGTTAAACCTTATTATTATTATTAAAAAATTGAAATAAATTAGTGTTTTATTTAATATATTGAAATAAAACAATTAATTATTTGTTGTATGAGAAATTGTGCAAATAAGAAACGAAATTGCAAAACTAATATTTTCAAATGTAAATAAACATAGTTGCTTATTTAAATTTGTTACAAAATAATATTAAATTTTCAATATAAGCCATAAATACAAATCATAAAATGTCCATTTGTACAATTATAAAAATGAAGTAGTTTATGTTTATCATGGAAACAGCCTGAAATGAAACTCATCCACGGTGCCAATATAGATCAGTGAAATTTTAAACAATTTCCTAATTTTATGATTTAATGTACGTTGTTCCATGAGTAAAGGGCCCATTTCTGACCCAGAAGAGATACTCTGACCCAGAATGGTTTTAAATTTTATAATATGTATTTACATAGCTTTGAATATAATTTTCTCATTAGTTCAATAGATAACATACCAAAACCTCCTCCCCCACACCCAAAGTAGGTTGAAGTATTTTTCTCACTCCGATCACCTGAGAATATGGACCGGCAGACCTATTATTTCTATCCATTTGTCGACTAATGATTAACTAACAGTACAAAATAATAATTTTTGTTCGTTTGATGGGATAAGTAATTTGATTTCTAATTTTAGTGACATATAAAACGCCGGTAATCATTTATTTCATAAAAATTCAATACTTTCATAAAGTTTCAATACTTTCATGCTGTCTTTTATTGAAATAAATTCACAAAGCTGCATTTCAATATAGCAAAGACAAACAGACCAAGCATTAATAAAACTGTTTGAATTCTCATTACTGTTTTTATTGCAAACAGTAAAAGTGTACAATGTTTAAGTACATATACAGTATGTGTATTCTATCGCTAAAGCGCGCGAGTTACTCAATTATTTACAAGCGCGGATCCAGACACGATACAGCCATGATCGATATAGTGCATTCCTGCAAATGAGATATATAGTTTACAAAATTTATGACGCCCTGGCCATGATTTTGTACTGTATATTTGCCCACGTGTGCAAAGCCGTGGAGCGAACACTAGTAAATTAATAAAAATGTAAAAAAATAGTTTGTTCGCTCACAAAAATTATAAAAGTAAATGTGTGTTAGTTCGCACATCACAGTGTCGTCAAATTTAGACTTTAACTATTGAACAACTTGATGAAATTTTTATAACTTCAAATTAAATTAAACTCTATTTCTGCTCTTTAAGATATTCTGAAAATTCATCATCTCTTTCAGTACTTGCATTGATTAGATGATCTTCATACTACATTCAACATAACAATTCCACCTTCAGTTAAAAGTTTAGCATAAATAAAACAATATTCTAACAAAAACGCTTTCCACTTGAGGTAATTTTTTTAACTAAACTCTTTAGTTTAGCTAAGAACACTTCCTGAAGTGTACTTAGCGCGATTTGTTTAACGTGATTTCCCCAGAAATCCATCCCATTTGTTATATAACAAGTGTTCTATTGCTGCAGCTATTAAACGACAACATGAAGAATAAGAAGCCAGTACATCTACAGTCAGTCCTCGTCGTAATAGAGCATGTGTCAGTCAACTTTTTGTTCTTAAAAACTATGCTTATTTTGCGGTAATTGAATGAAAAGTATGAGAAAAGAAGGACTTTTGATTTTCGCTGTAAGATTAACCAAGTAAGTACATTAAAATTCAAAGATCCGATTCTGGAAACAGCTCGAACTCGTTCTGATGCTTTGGTAAAAGTCGTTCTTGCGCGAATCGAATTCGAATATGATTTAGTAGTTGCTGAAGCTATATATCATCATGATTGCTTTATTTCCTTTATGAAACCGACCACTGCGGTTAAAATCGGTCGTCCTCAAGATGAAATTACGAATCTGGCAATGGAGGAAATATTCATATCATATTCATATCACACATCGAAAATAGCGATAACTGCCAGTTCACGCTAAGTGCACTGCTATAATGGTGGTGTGGAAACGTGCACAAATTATGAGAATTACAACTTTTGAATAGTTATATCTCAGAAACAGTGACTCTTCAGAAAAAAGTAGGGCGATATTTTTTATATTTAATTATCAGATCTACAATATTCGTCTGAACTAATTTTATGATAAAACTTACCGTTTTGTAGCAAATCCTGAAAAACCCCTTTTCGTGACCTTTGACCCCCTGTAAAATTTTTCCCGCACATCGAATCGATGAGGACTTCTGAACAATCCTACCAAAATTCAGCTGCGTGCTAATTTTTGTACCTTGACCGAATTATTATGTTTGGAGTTCTTTTCCTGTTTAGATAGTTCTAAAACACCTGATAATGGCTTATTAGCCGCTACACATATTGTACACATCATATGCTTGCATTACCGATTGTTTTACAGAACAGAACAGAAATTCAATTTGTATTTTTTAAGTATAATCCTTTTAGTTTCGTGTGCATTTATAATGTATGACATATAAAAACAGATGTACAGAATACTATTATAATGTATGTTTAGTATAATGCATACATAATTAAATATGCATATTAAAACAATTGATAAACCTCGGTAGTACCTACTACATAAGTAAAGTATATATGCATTATAAACCTACCTTTATATAATTATCGTCGTTCAGTTTTAATTGTTTTAAAACATTTCGTGTCTCATAATTTTTAATTATATTTACAAAAGAGCTTTTACTCACAGCGTTCGTTGTATGAACAATATTTGTTTGCTTTAATACGTTTTAACATTCGAATTGTTTATCGGTTCTTTTCATCTGAAGTTTTATTATACGTAAACGTTCCAACTTTTTGCGTCAGGTACAAAAATTTATTATTGAAAGCCGCTTTCTTTCATTTATGCCGTTTTTTCGTTCGTTTTCTACAAAACGACGAAGAGATGGTGAAAAACGTTACTCATAGACATAAACCCGGTAGATTTATAGAAACCTAAAGTCAGACCAATTTTAGATTCCTGTTTTATACTATGGCTACCCGTTACTAGGTTGGATTGACTAATTATTGTAAGCGGAGGACGACTAAAAAAACTTTTTCCCTCATTAATTATGCAATCCAACCTATAAACAGATCGGAAAACTGTTTTTAATAAAATGGCAAAATTGAATGACAAAATAAACATAACAATAGATTTTTCAATTCAATATCTATAAAAACTTTTTTTTTCAAAAAAATATTAGCATTTTACAAAGAACAACTTTCTAATTTAAAATATTCTTCTATCTCGAATCATTTATGTGTGGTTTTAACTAATTATGAAAATTTAATCGAATTCAATGCCTGTGTAGGATGTACACTTTGCTCTTTGAGCCAAACATTTTATGTTTGAAGTATTGCTCGATTTAGAGCCTAAGTGGGCGAGTTAGTTAAAGCACAATCGACTTTAACCGTTTGACTACTTAGACTTAGGTTTCGAAGCGGGAATTTATGGGGTAGTAAATTGATCATACTAGTTGTCACTTGGAAACGAACCAAATAAACGACCCCACTCACATCAACAAACTTAGTTGTAAGCGGATATATTTTAAATAAATAAAGATTCAAATGATGATGTGGGTGGCTTCTGTTTTAGACGTATTTAACTTTTTGTTTTGCAAACTTATGACAAGTGTAAAAAAAAAACCATCCTATATAAATAGTAAAGACAGTAGCCATATAGGTTAGGACTGTTGCGGTTGTTAAGCTTCATTTCGGAGGTGGTCACCACTGAACCAGCATCATTCGAAACCTACAGCTAAAACATGGCATTATAAAACTAATTATAACAAAATATATTAAAATTAAAATATTCCGTTGGCAAAATTTAATTATCTTATCGCATATTACATTGGCGAAAGTTCAAGAAATTTTGAGATAACATTTACTAAAAGGACAAACCTTGTAATCATTCATTTTTATTTTTTTAAACAATGTGTATATGTAATTCTTGGCTTATATTAATTAGCTCGTAGATGCTATTTGTGGATGATAACTCATACCCAAATGGGGTTTTTCATAATCATAATGTAGGAAATCACGTTTTGCTAAGAACAAAATGAAACAATTTAAATTAGGGAACATAAAACCAGATTCGTTTCTATTTAAAAAAAATCTCCGCACAGCCTCTATAAAAGGAAAAATTTTTTTTGTTTGAGTATTTTTACTGGCTTTTAAATATATGTTTAAAGACCAATAAACGGTTTACATAGCCATTTCTATCAAGATATAAATTACATTTTACATTTTCATTTTCATTTACAATTTACTGTATTTTTATGTTACATATAAAATTAAATGCGCTTATCTATATTGTCTATAAATGCTATAATATATATGATCCTAGAATCATTTTCTGACAGTAAACAAATGATCGATTGTGGTTCATATTTGGCTATCTTAGGTAGTAGTTTTATCATTAGCTTCCTTTCTTCATAAAAGTTTACACATTGCCAAAACAAATGTTCAATACTATCTTAAGCAAGATCACGCTCACATACGCCATTAGCCACTATTTTAAATCTAAGTAGAGGAAATTTAAGTGAAGTGTGTCCACTTGCTTTTTGTTTTGGTTTGTGAATAAATTTGTAATAAAATTTGCCACTACCATTGAATAATTCTAATAATTTCAACTCATTCGTTCAAAAAGATTCCAGTTATTGCAGCTTATTTAGCAAAGATGCATTCCCATTTATCACCATGCGAGCTGATACCCAGCTTAGTTTCATATCTTTTCCTGACTTTAGGGCACAAGCCAGACTATTTTATACTGATAGTATATTTTAAAACTACTATCATTTTGTGATGATGTTATTAAGTTTATGACATGTGTTAAAGCGTAACACTCAGAAGTGAAGATCGATGAGAGATCTAGAATTTTATGGGATAATATATAGTAATTGTTTGTTGACAAAATGGAGAAACCAACATGATTTTAACTGTCATCTATTAATTTCGATCCGTCAGGAAAAATAAAAATAAAATTTGGGTTGTTGAAAAATTTATTTACGAATTCTTTTTGAGGGTTTTCTGAATTTTTTATTTTTCAAAGGATATTGTATGAAAATAAACAAAATATAAACATTTTGAAATAAATTTATAAATTCAAAAATTACTCACCAAAGGCAAATCTTTTAGAATTTACATGTTTTAAAACGGATAAGATATAAATATGTGTTCTCCTTTAATGTAAGAAAACCAGCTTTTGTTTGAAGATTTCTTTTCCTAGGCCTCAATCCTTCACCATCAGAAACCAAATTTGATTCCATGAAAACAGTCTCGTATAAAATAACTAAATACTGTTTTCATTCCCGCTAAACATGTGATAATGTGTGATTTCGATCTGTGTTTTTTCTTTTTCGATAGTTGTAAACCTTGACACAAAAACCACAATTAAAAGTTCAAGAAAAAAAAAAAATTAGTGTAAGAAAAGTGAATAAATATTACACAAATGATTATTTAATTCGTACAACACGAACCCATTATATACTCCATGTTATGGGTTCCATTGGGGATTAGCCTTTTTAATGAAACAAGAAACAAAAAAGTATCAAAAATATGAAGTTTATTTTACACTTTTAAATTTCAATGGGATCACAGATTATAATTTTTAATTTAAAACAGATGTGCAACTCCCTGATAATTTTTTAGTATTTTTAGTTTCAAATGCCTTACTCCAGATGATTGTCTACACGATTAAATGCTTGGGTCGTCTATTAGTTTGGAGAATAATTTACTTATTTTACTTGTTGTTAGGGAAACAATCCCTATATATTATAAATGCGAAAGTAAGCACGTTTGTTTGTTTGTTTGTTTGTTTGTTACGCTTTCACGCTAAAATTAGCAAATGGTTTTAAATGAAACTGTACAGGAAATATAGCTTATACTTTAGAATAACACATGAGATATAATTTCTGAAGATATATTAATTTAAAAACAAAATTTAATTTGACATTTAACGTTACCATAACTTACAGATTTCTGTAAAAATAGTCAATATGAAATATTTCACGGCCATCTTCTCTGACATACTCAATGAATAATTACTATTGTATATCTAAAAAATAGAAAACCATACATGAATTTTACCTGTGTAAAACAATCCTTACCATTACTTCGAGTGTTATAGAAAGGGGATAAGCGAAAGCAATCTTTATCAATCTTTACATTTAAACCCAGCAAAGCGGGTGGGTGTCACTCTAGTATTTTATAAATTTTTAATTAAATAAACAATACGTCTAATAAATATTTTATGACGTTAAAATTCAGTAAGTTTTTTTGTGTGTATTCTCAATTGATTGCGTTTATTTAATTTTTTGGACCATTTGTATAGTGACTTTATTTAAGTGTTTAGGCCGTTTTCATTGTGTTCAGCTAATTAGTGTCATTTAGTTTAGGTCGTTTTAGCTGTGTTTATAAATATATTTTTTGATTTTTTTATAGTATGTACTAGTTTATTTTGGGGCCTAGGTCTTGTAAATCGTGTTGATTACCTTAAGGTCGTACTTATTTGTGATTATTATACCACTATTAACGAACTAAAATGGTTTGACATTGCATTTAACTTACACCAAATTAGTAAATAATTATTTTAAATGTGTTAATAATAAAATGAATGCTATTTTGTTTCAAATACTACCATAATTTTTTTTTTTTTTTTTAAAAAAAACCTCACTTTATTTAATTAGAAGACAAAAAAAAAAATAAATAAATAAAAAAAATGATAAAGTGAATAGAAATAATTCAAATAATACGTAATTCCCGCCATTTTTTTTTAAATAGTTCACTCTAAGTTCCTTACTCCAGGGCGCTTTTTGAAGATGTTGAGTAGAGTTGTCTATCTATTTATGTAATAAATTATAATCTGTGAATGGGATCACATTTTATATAGGTTAAACCATGCTCAGATGATGATGAAGATCAACGTTGCCATGTTAGTATTAGTATGACCCATGCTTCATCGATTTTCTTTTACGTTCGTATATGTGTTTATTAGAAATTGTGACATATATATTTTACATACACAGGAGTTCTATATAAATTCATATAACAAATTAACGTCCACAGTATGGTATTTAGAAATTCTACTCAACTATACAATGAATATATATGTATACCTAGAACTTTTCATACTACATATTAGTGATGGGACGAATATTTGCATTCGCATTCGCGAATATTCGCGATTTTTTAACATTCGCATTCACAAAAAACAATTCGAATCATCATGTATTATAAATTGCAAAATAACCCCAAACTTCACTATGTATTCACTTTACTCGTATGCTTAGATCACTTTTGAATCACTGTTGGATTTGAATGTTGGACAAATGCTTATAGTAAACTAACCTCAAATAAAAAAAAAAGTTAATTTTGCTTTAATGGAGTTATATGATTTGTTTTTAATGGACTTATAAGACGGCCTCTTTTACGGTATTCCGCTCCCGTGGCAACCGTAACCCATGGCTACCCTGTACTCGTGACTGAAAAAGAACAACAAATTTCGTAGGAAAGTGGTGAAAAAAATCAAAAGTTATTAAATTTATATTAGGAGAACATATTTTAACAATAGTTTCATTTGATATATCTTTACAGTTGCTGATTCACTTCTTCTGATCAGTCTTCAGTATTAGGAAAATATCTATAGATTAGGTTAGGTTGGATTATATTGGCTGTCCACGAAGGACACACTTAGTCTGTAGATAATTTCATTTATCAACTCCTCAATTTCGGAAGCTGTGTGCACCACCTTCATGCATATACCATGCACTACACCAGCCCATAACAACTATTAATTAAATTAATTTTGTTGCGACGGCGGGATTCAAATCCGCTACCCTAAGCAACCCGCGGACGGAATTGGTTACGCCTTAACAAAATATCTATTATTAACAAAATATCACTTATTATTTAACTCATTTAAAATTATTTTTTCGTTAAAATTATTTATTATTTGTCTAGCTTATTTTTTCCTAAGTGGTACAATTTAAGCTCGTGAGTATATTTTTCGTCAGAAGCCAATATGAAAATGAGGGGTGAATCTTGGAATTTGAAAAAGGAATGAGGAAGATAAGGGTTAAACAGAAAAAAAAAAGAGTGTGTGTACTTATGTACACGCGTTAGAAGTTATACTTCTTTCATTCAAAATTAATTATTCATATGAATACTATATTTCACAACCATCGACTTGAACTGGCTCAGGGATATAAGTACTATGTAGTGTATAGTATGAACACTCAGTACTGTAACTATATTCAGTGTTGAAAATAAATTTTTTTATTATTTCAATTGTGTGGCTAACTTCATCATGTCGTTCGTGCGCGCGCAGCTCACAAATTCACTCTCATCCAAACGCGCCAAAAGAAGTATAACTTCAAAAAGAGTGTGTGTACTTATGTACACGCGTTAGAAGTTATACTTCTTTCATTCAAAATTAATTATTCATATGAATACTATATTTCACAACCATCGACTTGAACTGGCTCAGGGATATAAGTACTATGTAGTGTATAGTATGAACACTCAGTACTGTAACTATATTCAGTGTTGAAAATATATTTTTTTATTATTTCAATTCTGTGGCTAACTTCATCATGTCGTTCGTGCGCGCGCAGCTCACAAATTCACTCTCATCCAAACGCGCCAAAAGAAGTATAACTTCAAAAAATGCTGGAGAAATAATATATAAGGATTAATTAAGTAAATATACTAGAATTTGTGAGAGCTTCATTTGGAAGTAAACATTCGCATTCGCGAATATTGGTAATAAACATTCGCATGTTAAAAATTCAATATTCGTCCTGTCACTACTACACATGTTATGTAGGAGATATAGACAACTATATAGTACATTTACAAGTAGTTACCAAGTACTGTCAGTGACATAAGCAAAGTGGGTACATAAGTTACGATACAGAAGACAAGTAAAACTATATGTAAAATATGTTAGTTGCTCTGGTTGCTCTTACATATGCACAGAGTGTGCTATTATTATTAGTATAGAACCTTCTAGATCCTATGTTGTTTATTACGAAGTTTAATTTTAATTAAACTTTGATTAAATTATGGTCTGTTATTTAGATATTAGATTAAATTAAACTATATACATAAATGTATGTTGTATATACGAAACAAATTTTTAACACTAATTATGAATTAGTGTAGTAATTGTGTTATGATCTTACATTTTAAGCTTTAAGGTAATACAATTAATATTTAAAGAGACCTATGCTACAACATTACATAAATTAGGCAAATATCTTTACGGAAATATCTTATGGTACATATATTTGCCCCATTCAACTAGATGAAACATTTACTGAAGTTTTGGGTGTAACAATACCACCTTTGCCAATTTTGAACTTTTAACTTGTAAAAGGCAAATTTTTATATGCGCAGAAAAAGAAGGTTGACTTCAAAAAGTCTAAGATTTTACAGGTTTTTCCACTTTTTTTTATTTTACTTTAAAAGTATGCATTTTAGAGAAAAAATATGTCAATCCAAGGTTATCGGGCGTAAATTGCATTGCTGCACTCATCCCTTCAGTCTTCACCTTATTTGATGGGACTATATTTAGTATACCAAATTAATTAATTTATTATTTAGTGTCGCTACATTATTACTAGATATAGGAGTGAGTGTAATAAAAGCCGTTTAAAAAATACCAATGAAAAAATTACCCAAACAACAGAAATCGAAACTTCGATGTCTCGTTTTTTGTGAGGAATTTTTAACATCTGATAGTATTGATGTAATTTGGCTTAAGTGCAAACCATATACATATTTTTAAACCATATAAATGTTGAGTCATATTTTTATTAATTTATAAATTTAATATGCAAGGAACAGTTTTTTGTTTTTGTGCTAACACAAGTACCTACTCAATATCTTTTAAATTTTGGGATCAAAATTGAATACTAAAGCAACCCTGAGAACTAGGTCCTATCTGATGTCCTCCAACAATTTTTGTTATTGGTTAATTAAAAAACAAACTATTAGCCATAATATATTAAAAAAGCTCCACCTGTATCCTATTTGACAAGAGACATTTCTCTAAGATATTTTCAAAGGTGGATGTTAACACTGTTAGGAATATTAAAATCGTAATAAACGTCTCTGTCTCCGTGTTTTTCCATTTTACGGAATGGGAAACATTTTAAAATTATAAAAATGCATTTTGACTCCCAAGTAAAGCGGTCTTTGCTCTTATAATTTTCGAAATAAAAGTGGAACTTACGTATGCACCCGCACCTTTTGTCCAGCCCACAGTACCTAAGTCACATTTTGTACATAACATATTCTTAGCTCTAGGGGTCCTTTGGCTTCGCATGTGAATTATAAATTATTAGATTATAAGGAAAAAAAATTGTTTATAATAGTTTAAGCCTTTAATTATCGTATAGTGAAATTTCGATCATACCTTACCGAGTAAACTTTTGTAAAAAAATGTTCAAAAATGTTAACATTTGTTAACAGTCTTATGAGAAATTAGCGCCCTACCAACTCTTGAATTATACTACCAGTTATCGGTTAGATGGACAAACTGAAAATCAGTTTTTCGAAATATTTAGGTTCCAGTTTTTTGCACTAATATATATGTTACCGTGAAATTTATTGATAAATAAATAATAAACTCAAAAAAAGACTATCGGGAAAATTTGTTCTAAAGACAGCAAGTCAAGACTTTGATTTTAGACAATATTTTCTTGCTATACTTTCATTTTTTAGAAGTCAAATACTTTTTTTATTGAATTAAGGAGGTTTCACCAATAGTGGACGTTTCAAGAAACAGTAATAATTTTAAAAAAAAATGCAAAATTTACTTCCCATAAGCGAACCTCCTTAAATTGTAATATGTTTGGACTATAATAATTTTATCATATTACTACCATTTAACCTCTAATACCCAAGAGTGATAAACAAGTATGACACTAAATTTTTATATTCCATACGCCATCTAATGAAATAAAATAAAGGCGCTTTTAGTTTTTGTTATGGATAATTTCTTGATGTATTGAAATATCTGATTTGCACATTTAACCGTCATAAATATTTATTACACTTGCAACAGTTACAAAACATACCATTGAAACAAAGCTTTTAGACTGAAGGCTGCAATACTCAAATCACATTAATATTATGTTAGTACTACCGAAGACCACATTAAGATACGATTTCTATTTACGACATATTACTAAATGTGTTTATGAATGTATACATCCTATGTGTGTCCTTACATTATCAGAAGAGATTTTGATTATATATCTATACACATAGAAAGTACCTCATAGATGTCATGTTAAAATATGCATATATAGGTCAGAGACAAACTATAAATTTCGCCAATCCTTGGGGCTATTAGACAATATTTGTAGAGTTATTTCCAATTTTAACATTATAACAATTACATCATGTTGTAAAATTAGTAAATTAACAGAATTATGTGGCGCACACTGAGAACTAGTCTGTATATTATTGGCAACCGCGTTAAATACGATAGTGACACAAAATTTATAAAAAAAAATGGCATCATTGTTAATAATTTTGTTTTTTGCGGCAATTTTCATTGTTTTGATGTTTTTTGACCTTTTAAAGAAAGTATTGCGTCTTAAAAAGTTGGAACCTTCTGTCTTTGGCCGTTATTGTTCGAAGGAAATAAATTAGTCAACAATTTTCAAAGTTATCGTGCTAGCTACTGAAATAAAATAGACTAACGGGCTAAAAATGGACAACTGAGGAGAAGGAAAAACATGTTAGCTAAATAATATTAACATATTTGCAAAAAAATTGCCATTGATATTTATCACTGTTTTTAGGCACTAGTATCGCACTGCAGAATTCCGCACGGATCGAGCTGGTAACTGTAATTAAAAAGCTATGACCTAATTAAAGAGAATTAAAACTACACGTGAACCGAATCGAATTAACGATTTCTTTCTGGTTTTTTTTTCTACCATACAAATTAGCTATTTTTTTTTTTTTTAAATAGTTAAAAACAAAAAAACCTTTAACGGCGTTCAAAAATTAACTATCTTAAAAAATTTTTTAACGTTTAAATTGTTAAAAGTTGAACTCTGTAATATATAATTTTTGTTCATCTTATATATTGTTTCTCTAGAAGCTTTGTCCTGTCCGCAGAATATCTTTTCTTATTTCTTTATCAAATTCCATTATTTACCCCTAATTTTCAAGCTTATCGTAGGTACTAGCTACTGATATAAAAGAGACTAACGGTTTAAAAATGTACCTCAAAGTCAAAATAAACGCAAAAGTTGAACCATAAGTGATATTACTATTACAGTACATGTAATTCGCATATATTGTTATAGCTTTTTCACTTAGAATGGTGGCACAGATTGTACCACTTACGCAAAAACAGGTTAGATAAATAAGTAATATTAACAGTTAATTTTATTTCATTAATTTATTCCTGTATATTATAAATCTGAAAGGAAGGATGTTTGTTTGTTATGCTTTCACGCAAAAACTAATGGATGGATTTGAATGAAACTTAACAATAATATACCTCATACATTAGAATAACACGTGAGCTATAATTTATAAAGATAAATTAAAAAAATTAAATTTAATCTGACATTTAACAATTGTAAATGTAAAAAATTCATTTCTATCTATCTCTAAAACTGTACATATTATTATGGAAGTTAAATGGAAAGAAGATAAGTGAGATCAAGGGAGGTGAAGGCGATGGTCTCTACCAGTCTTAATTTAAAAACCAGCGAAGCGGGTGGGTGTCAACCTAATATTCCATATGTGTAGAAAAATTGCATATATAAAAAACAGATAACTGTTGATATATTTCACTGTTTTTAGCCACGGGTACCGCACTGCAGAATTCCGTACGGGCCGAGGTAGTAATATATTCTGCTATATCAATTTATAAGCATCTTAGTTAAAAAAAATATGGCCTATAATATTTATAATAACCATTAGACTGTCAGGACGTGAGATTATTCGACACTCAGAAAGCGATATCATCAATAAAAATAATTTATCCTGACTTTTTAGCGCTAATATCACGCAGTGCCAAAACCAAGATTTTGCCACAAACTTCGGCGAACTGTAAATTTTGTGGGGTGTTTTGCACACCGTACAAAATTATATATTATATTTGGACATCTTACTCTTGAGCTAATTTATGTTGATAGCGTCACGTTGTTGATAAATATTCCATTCGTATATACATGTATAAAATGTAGTACACTAATTATATTCAAGAAACTTTCCTAACTAATGTTTCAAGTATGGTGGTTATTTTACAATACAACAGCAACTATAAATAATAATCAATAAATTAAATTGTATGTGAAAATGTGTATATAAAGTTATTTGCGTTTAATTTAACGAAAATCATCGTATTAACGAAAGTAAATTCAATTTATGTAACAAGTTTTTGTAAATTACCAAACTATTTAGAAAACTTCACTAAATTGTGTCTTGTAACTTTAGTACATGATGCAATTTTAGTACATGTTTCAAAATACAGTGGTAAAGTTCTACTAAATAAATGGTTTATTAGAAACTGTTAATCAAGAATTCGAATAATATGGATTTATGATGTGTTTTTTACGTAAACATTTCTTTAAAAACTTTTATTACAGAGTAATAGATTGAGGTAAGAGCTAAGGTTAGGTCAAGCTATTCATAATAATAGTAAATAATTATGATAATGGAGTTTAACCTCCGTTTCTCTGACATACGCCTATAACAGAGCCACCCACATCCTTATTTGTTAATTTTTATTTATTTAACTACATCCGAATTTTGCAATTACATTTTTGATGTGGGTGGAGTCGTTTACTTCTTTCTTATCTAAGCGCAATTCTACAGCCCCTATTAATTTTAATTGTTCACACTGCCGCTGCCTGGATTCGAACCCGCAACCTAAGTCTAAGAAGACAAACGGTCTTAGTTTATTGCCTTAAACCGCTCGACCACTAAGGCTCTTAACCACTTAGGCTCGACCACTTAGGTCAAGCTATTGGAAACGCGTAACTCTCATTGGAGACTGGTTGTCCATTACCCTACCTATTTTTCAACTATGGCTAGTCTAGATTGTAACGTTGTGGCTGATTTTCGTCACCATTTTCAGTACATTATGTTTATAACTCCCGCCTGTGTAGCTTCCTGTAGATTCTTGAAAACTGAGAAAATTGTAATACATCACAATGACATGTTTGGTTTCCAACGTGGAGTAGTGCAAAAGCTGATGTTTCCCTCCTCTTTTTAATCCGGCAAGAACCAGGGTTACTTGTTTGTACGGTATATATGTGAATCATATCATAACTTCTAAGCTACTTATCATAACTTGACAAATAATATATAGTTGGAATGATCACCCGCCGTTATATGCTATGTAACGTCTCATTAAAATAAATATGGCGCCTCCTAGAAGACTTAAAGGCACGCAGTAAAAAATTTCTTTAATTTAATAGTGCCGTCCGTATTGAGTATCAAATAAAAGAGCTTAATTAGCACATTTCAAAAAAATATATATGGTTGTATCCCAAAAATTATTTAAAAATAAAATTCAAAAACTAAATCATCGCCTACAAAATCACGTTCTAAGAACTATGAAACAAGAAAAAAATTATCATCTGCAATTGATAATTTGACGATTGTATGACAAACCCCCCCCCCCCCCCCCCAAATGTAAGACGATTTTTCTTAGTCTTTAGAGTGTGATTTTGTAGTCGTGGATATTTTAGTTTTTGAATTTTATTTTTTTCATTCTCTGTAATCTTTAAGTATGATTTTGAATTTTCGGACGTCCATCCCAACTGAACAATTTTGGTGATAACGTTGATAATACATACAGGTCATTTTGTGCTTCGACACAAAAAGCGAATTCAGTAACAATCTTCGTGGCTATGTAATGCGTCATTGTGGTTCGTACGCCCGAAAAAAATGACTGGTGCAATATTGCCAAAAGAACGAAGAAAAGAGCCAAGAAAAACGAAGAACAGGCATCAAGTTCTTTTTATGGGGTATGAAAATAAATACAGTATTTAGTTTTATTATTCACTTTATATGACTGGACTGATGAAGTAACTATTCGTATTCATCGTATAAAAAGGATCTCGCATTATTTTATTGGAAAATGGCTTTCTGTGATACTTTTCCTTACTCGCCTTAAAATAATATTCTTTGGCTCATTCTGATAAAAAAACCATGTTCACAAAAAGTTTTAACGAGTAGTTTTCAACCTGCGGACGATCAAAGATACACATACATAATAGTTATATAACCCGTAGCTCGAAAACTACCCGTTAAAATATTTTGTGGTCGTGGGGGTTTTTGATCAGAACAAAAAACATTTTGGGGATGGTTTGAAAATTTTCACAGAAAATTTGTTTCCTAGTCATATATTAAAATTATAATATATTCATAGCTGTGATCGCCCGTAGCTCGAAAACTACTCGTTAAAAATTTTTGTGGCCGTGAAAGCTTTTGATCAGAATGATCCAAAAAGCATTTTAGAGTGAGTTAGAAAACGTTTCACAGAAAGCCATTTTGTTATCTAATATTGCGGGGTCGTTTAGAGGATAACGAGAGCCTAACAGTACCTAATAGACGTCAGGTTTTTGTTTGTTCTTTATTATCATTATTCTCTTTGTAAAATCATTTTGTCTGTTGTTAATTTAAATTGTATTGATGTTTAAGTATACAAAGTGCAGTGTATCGATCATAATATTAAGTATTCATGAGACAGTATGATGTTTGTATTTGAATGTATACATTCAATAATACTTACATTGACGTCGTAAAATCAATTGATATAATATTTAAAATTCTTCTTACAAATATGTTCTGCTTACTTATTTAATTATTTAATTTCGTAACTTTAATTTCATGCTAAGAAATATATTAAATGCTGTAAATAAATAAATTTTATTTCTTTCTCTACAACACAAACTTATATTTCTGACAAACGAAATAATGAAAAATGACTTGACGTGATTTCTTGAAGGTATTATATCGCTTCATAGTACAATGAGTAGTTGGGGGGTTTTAATCACTCGAGTAATTTAGAGTTTTCGAAAAAAAGCTACCGAAATTTTGTACTAATTTGCGCCACCACGGATAAACGACGATGTTTACGAAAAAATGTTTGAAACAAAAATTTGTTTTTTTTTTTTTAATAACTCTTAAACTTTTGTTCTATCTCTAACGGTTTACAAAATGGATCATTTTTTATTTGATTGAATCGGCAAAAAATTCACAAATTCACAATTGACATATCTCGGTCAAATTTTAAGCTTGAAAGTCGAAAAAAAATTTGCACAGATAAATCAGCTAGAAGTTTTACATTTTTTTAACAACTACCGCCCCTGAGAAGTCGAATTTTTGGTACGAAGTTTTTACAACCTTTGGAAAATTTAAACAACTGTGGAAAATTTCAAATATGAAACACGTTTTTCTTTATTATTATGATTTTTCATTTAATTTAGTTGTGCTCTCAGAGTTCACGTTTCTTTGGCTCATAGCATTGGAGCAGCTTGAAAAGCAAAATTAACTTCATTTGGAAATCAGATATTGACCTAGACGTGGGTATTCGCAACGAGGAAGGAGTGTAGATGATGATTCAGCGATGAAATCCCTTCTACAACAACTCGTTTTTAGGTAACACGAGTTTTTTGTGTGCCACAGCCACAACGTAAGATCGCACTTTAGTCTTCGAAAATTTGGAGCTCTTACTATTATTTATACAGTACTATTGTATAATTTATTACAAAACATTTAACAATTTTTCCAATAACCTACTTTCTAACATTAAATTTAATTATTTAATTCAAATTGCTATTAAAATATTGTTATATTGTTTAATCGATAGTTTTTAAATCCTTCATCTTTTTTTAACAGTGGAATTAAAATAGAAAGTAGCTAAAAATAAATGTTACAATACCTGTTAAAATAATGTTATTTTATTGGCACAAAAACCTAACTTTCTTTAGTGTCGGTAAGTCATGGATTAAACTACATCAAGTATTAAAATGGGTTATAGAATTATTATATCTCTTCTATATCTATACAACTGGCACATTTTCGGCGTTGAAAATAGGATCTAGAATTAATATATAAGTGTTAGTTTATACATCGTGTTTGTAGAAATTCGATTTTCTTTCACTCTTTCGGTACAGTTTTCATTCGACAAATAATGTAATTTGCTATTTTTCATTAAACGGAAGATCGTAAGAGAAAGAAAACTTATACAAGTAATGCAGATTGTCTATTATTGACTGATGATAGCCTCAACAACTTTCGAGTTATTTTCAAAACCATATTTCCATAAATATTGCTCCACAATTGAGTTCATTTATTTGAAAAAACTTATTTCGTAAGGTCAACCAAGAGTGCTATTCAAGTCTTACTCGTAAAGTGTCTCAATGGATTCTTGTTACAGGTTACAGGAGTGCTGATATATCTATAGTATCACCATCAGGTCATATCGTTAAAGACAGAGATGTGAAATGTTAAAAGTAAATTGCGTTTATTCCACCCCTAAAAGTGCAAAATAGAGCAGTCAATTTTATTTGTGGGAGCGCCGCGTATATAATTTTCAAGACAAATCTATTCGTTGTGTGCGTAGTCATGGTAGGGACAATAAAATTGATGCCAGCGCTACCAGTGAAAAATTTTGGCGTTAAAGAAGGCTGTTATGACTAATTTGAAATTCTTTACAGGTAAATGTTATAGAAAGTGTCCAATTAAAATTATTGAGAAACACGAATTAATTAAACTGAATGCATTAAAAATTGAGAAAATAAGAAATCAAATTGCACAAATATTATTTTTCAAATGTAAATTATCATAATTATTTATTTAAATTTGTGAGAAAATAATATTAAATTTTCATTGTAAATTATAAATGCAATCCATACAATTATATATGCATCCATACAATTCTATAATTAAAGTAGTGTATCGTTACCATGGAAACGCCTCCTAAAAAACGCACGGACCGAATGGCAGTTTTATAATGTCAATGTTACGAAGGATTGCCATTGTCCCTATTTATGGTATATTATTATTAAAAAAGAGTATTCTAATTATAAATAAAAAGTCTGAAATGTACTTTATCGTTGTAAGATGTATCTGGAACAATGGTTCTATCTCTATATGTATATCTAAAGTTTTAAACTGACACAGACAACCGTCGAGTTCAAAGCATTGAAGATAGATAGTTTGAAATAAATTACTTATACACTATAGAAGCTCGGTAAAAATAATTAAAAATAATCTCATAACCAAAAGTACGGTCTTCCCGGACGCATTTAACTCCCGAAATAACTCCTTTTGTGGCTTATTATTTTTGTAGCACGGTAGCATAGCAAAGATTTGTAAAAATTAGAATATCGATTTAAAAAAATTTACAATTTCTTACTTGTGGCATGTAACTAGGATTACTACTTTTTGCAACACCTCCTCCTTCTTGACATGATATAAGCCCTTATCCTAACTTTACAACATTTATTTAATAATAAAAAAATCTCGTTTATGTGGAATAAAAAACGGAAAAACCGTACTTCGACTAAGAGGATCAAGAAAATTGTATTTTTAATTATAATATAAAAACAATGTTGCATTTCAAAATTACAATTTTTGATATTTTTTAAGACAGTATATTAACATACTTTCATACAAACAAATTATGCGTTTGTGCCAACTTTACCACTCAATCCCGTACGGTAGTTGTATCATATACGTGGAACCATGCGCCATTAATGATATCGCGATGAGGTTGAGACAACCACGTATCGTTTGGTATTAAGAATTTTTTTTAGAATACAGTTTTTTTTCTAGAATAATAACTACCTTTATGTTGAATTTAAAGCATCGCCAAATATCTTTTCTCCACGTATTATGTTTTACACATTTCAGTAAATATCTCTTCTACTCGCAAGAAACATAACCCGCAGCGTGAAAACATAATGTGAAACTAAACTAAAACTGTTACCCTAACAGATGCCTATACACAAAATATACAGTAACACGTTTATTCATGAAGGTACGCGCCTGCCACTCCCAAAGTATACGATCTACTTTGTAAAACAAATTGTACAGTTTCATGAAAATTACATAAGGTCATAGGTATATTTCAACTTATAATACTTAATTTCTATACATAGGTATCTATATATATTATTGTAGTGTTCTTTGTATTATCCTTTTGTATATATAATTCAGTGTCAAAAACTTTTATTAGCCTCAAAGGATTCCAAACATTCATTTCCATTCCGTATTGTTCTTGAAGAAATGATCATTTCTTCTCCTCAATGTATAAGTTCAACATATTTATTAAAAAAGGGATATGAATTGGGTGAATCGTAAATATGTTCTATTTATTATAATGTGTCTACGTTTAATTTTTAAATTTTATAACCTCAAAACACAAAATAACATTTTTTACTTTTACCAACCTTTATTTATTTAACTTGATTTCTTGCCTATCTGTCTGTTCGAAAGAATTATTGTATTTGAAAATTAAGGCTTTTCACGATGAAATAGAAAGTTTAAAATCGCAGGATAGTTGTAATAGGTGCAATATTAATGCAAAAATATAATATAAATATGGCGGAAGTGTTGTAAAACTAAATTATACCAAAATTAAAAAGATAAATAAAAAATACCTTTTGAAGGACAAAATTTTATTGCAACTAAAAACTAACAAATCAAGTTTTTCATTGGGTTTCCAATATACAGTGTGTCGCATTTAAGATGAAGACACTCTTATATTTTCCTTATTTATAAGAACATCGATTTGAAATTTTGCACAGTAATACAGGGTGATGGCTCGCAATATTTAAGATACTTAACCGAAATCAGAACTCAGCCTACTAGGGCCGATTGTTATCAAAAAAAGTTGCTTAGATTAATTTTTTATACTCATTATATTTTTCTTATTTATAGGAATATCGATTTGAAATTTTGCATAGCAATACAGGGTGATGGCTCGCAATATTTAAGATAGGTACTTAACCGAAATCAGAACTTTAAACTCAGCCTGCTAGGGCCGATTGTTATCAAAAAAAGTTGCTTAGATTAATTTTTTATACTCATATACCGATTTTTATGACAATATTTTTCATGAAAATCGGTATATGGGTATAAACAAATATTCTAAGCAACTTTTTCGAATAGTTTTTTCGATACCTCTAATCATCCCTGACGCTAGGCAAAATATCGGTGGTCACAATGTTTTGAAACTTTAAAACCAGAAGAGAATTTTAAGACAGAAAAATATAAATTTTTTACTTTTAAGTGCAATAAAAGCTTATACTTCAAATAGAATTTTTCATTTGATATTGTTACATTTTACTTCTAATCTTTCCGTATCTTTTGAGATACGATAGAATAAAATAACTTAAATATATTAAATTTTAAAAAGGTCAAAATGCTAAAGTAACCCGAAATTTAAGATATTGTTATTAATAAACTCCTTTTTGTACCTCCCCTCCTTTTAGATCAAATCTTTTAAAAGTTGTTTTATTGTTTGTGAAATACTTATTTTACTTTACAAAAAGTTCCGCTTTAGACTTAGGTTAGGTAAGGTAAGAGTGGCTGTCCTGGAGTGGGACACACTTAGCCCATGGGGTCCGTTGTGATACCGAAAAATGGGTGGCTCACCCCATGCCACTATTCCATGAACAATTTTGAGCTGTTTAAGAACATCAGGAGTGCTTTAACGTCAATGGCCTTAGCTCAGAGAGATCGTCAAAGAGAAGCTAGCTCAAATAAGTCCATCTCCTCATGGCAAGAGCAGGACAGTGACAGAGAAGATGAGCCATTGCCTCCTCCTCTTTCATTCTATGACAGCTCCTGCAATAGTCGGGATACTTTCTCAGGCCCGGGAGTTTAGCATGCCTCCCGCTCAGCTCCTGCAATAGCCGCAAAAATTTTGTTAATAGAGAAGAGCCCTTTGAAGCGATCTTCGGAACTGAACCATATCTGTCTTGTCGTACCACAAGTTCGTTACTCCCTTCATCTACGAATGGCCCTTTTTAAGATATTCTCTTTAAGCAGCAGCTTGCAGTTCGCGAACGAAACTCCTGGATGCCTACGGATGCTTGTTTCAAACAGCATTGTGCCACTTCTAGCAAGCTGGCCGGCTTAACAATTTCATGGAATGCCTCTGTGCCTCGGTATCCATACCAGGTTTACATTCATTTGTTCCGCCAGCTCGTTTCAGGACGTACGACAGTCCCATGCTTCCTTTGAGGTTAGATAAACTGAGCTGAAGGATTTAAGAGCTGCTTGGCTGTTGGTGAGTTTAGTAATGTGGCTGTACCTGAGAGTGTTCACATAAATCGTGAATAGAAATCACTTCCGCTTGATACACGTTACAGTGATCTGGCAGCCGAAATGATAGACGCAAATTGAGATTTTCAGATCATATAGACTTGTTTAAGGATAATTTTTTGAAGATAACTAACAATACAAAAACTGCAAGGCATTACATCCAGCAAACTATTTTTTCTTAAGAACAAGGTTTGTTTATTTTAGTAATTCATGGAGAAAAAATTGTCATTTGAACCAAAAACACATTTTTGAAGCAAAGTGTATATTGTCTCTTATAAAAACATTTAATTAATTTTAATTTAACTGGCATACAAGATTAATTAAAGAATAAAATACATCAAGTCAATCTTGTGAAATAAATTGTTAGTAAACAAAATCTGTATTCATACTTATAGTACATACGTACTATAGGTACAACACATTAAATAAACAAGAGTTGTTTTTGTTATAAATAATAAATAATCTTTTTTGGAATAACAAAATAATTAAATAACTTTTACTTTTATACAGAAACAAGAGGACCGTTTCAATTTATTTGAATTATATGTATTTAATAAATGATAATATTCCATAAGTTTCGGCACATTCTTTAAAAGTTTAAGAAGGACAAATGTATTATTATTTAAAATGACGATTATAATGTCATCAGGCTATAATTATTATAACCATAATTATAATCAAAAGGCTAATCTTCTTTAAGGATGTATTCTTTAAGGATCTGAGGTAATTTTCAAAATATCGAAAATGAAAAATTTTGTTTAACTATTCAGCTCTCGATATTTCGAAAACCAAGGCACATAACGAAAAATTGTATTCTTATTTTTTATCTAGATTCATTCAGTTCACAAAATTCATAATCAAAGTTGAAAATAAGATAAAAATAATTTCAACCCGAAATCTACTCTTATATCTCTTATATGGATTGAGACACTTGGTTTTCTTTCTTCTATGCCGTTGCTTATATGTTAAACTTCTATTAAACAGTTTTTACATTTGTTTTCATTCATTCCAAGTGAAAATTGTCAAAAACTCTCAAAATATGTCGTTTTTGAGATTCCTCCATAGGAGCCAATGTATTTTATATCGATTTTCAATGACTTTTTTCTTAGAAATTTGCGTGGATATCTATGCCGAAGTTTTAACCACATATTTTTTGACTAAGTCTATCTTTAAAAAAAATTTTGGGCCTTTGAATCAAACATTGTTGTCATGCTCATACATCCTTAAGTATGCATATGGAAATGGCGATGTCATGATATAATTTCCGAGCCAAGACTAGATAGAAGGAGAGAATTTAGTGAGCATATTAATTTTATCATGCGCCTATCAGTTAAGAGATTTCTATGGGAAACTCTATAGATTATTGTTGAGTTGCAACTCCCAGTTATCAATACATACAGCGTACCTACACAAACACATGCGCATAACATTAACAGTCTGAAATTTTTTTTTATTTTGCCAGGCAAAGTGATATTTGTTTTTATTCTTGTATTAATGAGTACATTTCCGATATGTTGATATAAGTTACTTATATGTCTGGAGAGTTATATTTATCTTAAATCCTCTTTATGCACTTAAAATTGTGTAAATAGGGTTCATTTTTAAAGCAAAATTTTTAAGCAAAATATCATCCAAAGTGTGATTAAATTTTGCGAAGATGTTTAAAATTACATTATCATCGTTGTGTCAAAATTATTCAATTCCTTTCGATAGTTCTCTCATGTAATAGCTCCTTTGAAAGCGGGCGACCGATATAAAACATTTCTTCATTTTATCTTCGTCTGTTAATGCATTTTCCAAAGACAAAGAAGTTATAAAACTTGACGGCAGACAAAAACAGTACAACAAAATAGTATTATTATTTATATATATTTAGATAAGTATAAGTACTTTAAATTTCAAAGTATATTAAAACAACCCCAAATTTTAATTAAGATTTATGAAGCATTAATTTTATGATATTATAAATGATATAAGTATATGTATATTTACGAGATAGGAAACCCGTTCAACCCGAGTAGAATCTACATTAAATTGACAATATTTTTTTTTGTCATACAGTTTTATAGTAAAAAAACAACTATATTCGCAAACGGATATATGGAGTGAGCCACATTTATCTATGCATCTTAATATCCCACCATAAAATGACCTCAAGAAAAAATTTTGGGGGACATCATCTTCCGACATCATATTGGACTAGTTCTTCAGATTGTTTTAATAGCGAATTTAGATTATAAACGGTAAGAGATAGAATAGCACTTGAAATTAGAAAGTTGATCTTCATAAAAAACTAACAATTTTTGTTTTAAACATTTTTTCGAAAAACGTTAGCTAGGAAATACTGCTTAAAAATATGTCATTATTGGATTAAATCGAAAGAAAATACGCTAACAACGGAAAAATACTTTAGCCAATAGTTGTCAAGGGCACATACTTTGACTAACATTGACCTAACCTCCGAACATTTGTCGAATTTCGAATTAAAAATTGTTTCTTTTTTTATGAGGATCAACGTTCTAATTTAAAGTGTTATTTTATCACTTACCGTTTAGCATCTGGCTATTAAATCATTCCCAAAACCTAGATCCAATTTGATGTCAGGACATGGTGTCCTCCATCAAACTCTACAATTTTTCCGAGGTCATTTTTTAATAGGTGGAGTTACTTGCAAGATATTCAGAGGCATAGATTAAAATGACCCACCCTGTATACTTACATGAAAGCTCAAATTATTGTTCAATGTGTCTTTCTATTGAAAATATATTTTGGTGCACAATATGTATCTACTACCTCGACCCGTCTGGAATTCCGCAGTGCGGTACCCGTGGCTAAAAACAGGATAGAGAAATAATATATAACTGACAAAAAATATCTATAATAATTTACTTTGTTTCTATTTATAGGCAATTTTATTACAGATATGATATACAAACGTGAGTCCATTTTTCTTTCCTTTTTTTTTTTTAAAATATTTTTCATTTCTTCCACTGCTCAAAAAAAAAATCAAATATTGTATTTTTATTTTTCAAGAATTTTTATTTCGAAAACTAATCGTTTAGAAAAAAAATCACAAGAGTACTTTTTTGCTTAACACTGATGAAAAAATACAAAAATATTTTTTTATTTGGAAAAAAATCAAAATTTTGTATTTTGCGGCCCCCCACCCCTTGTTATTCGTCGATTTTTTTCATTAACGAACTGACCTTTCAAATACTAAAACCCTTTTTTTTTTTTAAATGTGTTATTTTTTCAATCTCCGAAATAATTCGCTTTGCTAACGCAGCTCCTGCGCTACGAATTTTTTTTGTTTGCCGAGAAGAACAGAATATACCACCTTGCGGTGTATTTACTACATGCCGTTATATTTCTGAACAAAATGTACATAACATATATATGATGGTAAATATGTTTATGACAATTAGAATTAATCTCGAAAGCGAATATCTACCAACCCCCAGCATCTGTTTCATTATGAACAAACAACAAATGGTACTTTATATTCAATATAGTAAAGTCATCATTATAACAACTATCCATTGTTTTTCACCTTCAATGTGTAAGTACATAAATATATATATGAGGTGTTTTGGTTGATATATTCCATACATTAATGTGGTGGTGTAACCAATGACTCAGTCTCCTATTATTAATAGTACGTACTAAAACCACAGTAATATTATAACTAAGTGTGACGTTTGTTTGTTTGTAAATTGTAAACTGTCCATTTAATCATGACAAATTGCAATATTTGTTTTACATATATATACCACATAATTGTAATATCTATATATGAACATTTACTAGTCATAGTCACTCATTTAGTGTTATTATTTATTAATCAGATGCTTTAATAATGCAAAACGTTCAGACAAATATTTAGATTACTTTTCTGATGACTTAATGTAAAGCTATTGAATAGTTATTATAAACTTTCGTCAAGACCATAATCATTTGCACGTACACAACAGGACAATTTGTCATAGTATACAAATAATTGTCGGTGTGAATTGGTGTAGTTCAGTTTCTCAAGGAACTTTAAATAGGTCTGATGAAGCGATATCATGAACGGCAACTACCCAATGATAGTCACCTAATCGAGTTTATAGTATGTTTATAGTGTGGAAATGTGAGTTTGGGGTGTAAGGAACATAGTTAAAAACAATTAAACTCGAGACCCTTGAAAATTATTAGTACATTTTAGGGGTTGAAAAAGTTTTTGTGCGATTTAGGGCGAAAAATGACCACCTAGCGGAAAATGTTCAGCAGGAAAGTTCTTGATCATAATAAATTGGAAAAATTTTGTACGATACTTTTTTCAACATTCAAATTCCATGAGAAAATTTCGAAAAACTTTTCTTTTTGTTTTTATTTTTTTTCTCAGGCAAAACAAATTCAATTATGAACCTTGGTGAGTTTCTTTTTTACTACAGAACCAGCATGAATTTTTATCAAACCGAAAAACAATTTTTTATTTCAGATTTTTCAAATTATCCGTTAACATTGCTCAAATTTTTCAACGACAAACTCAAACTCTCTTGATGTTTTTTTCGAGTTTCATATTCTATTTGGGCTTATTTTAACCATTGAAATGTCTATTTTAAAATGGTCTATCTATGTGTATGGTTTACTTTTCATTCAACCGATTAAAATCATGAATCAGTTTTTATATATAATTGGTGTAGACACTATATCATGTATATATTTCATATCAAGGTATACTACGAGGTTACGAGCAAATATTTGGTATGAGTGTTCATAAAATCCATGACCGGTGGTACGTTTGAATGTCAGTCCGTCAGAAAACGCGATAACAAAAACGAAAAAACATTTCAAGCTGAAATTTGTATAACGTGCTCAGGATGTAAAAAGTGAAGTTGAGTTCTTATCTGAGCAACATAGGTAAATTGGGCCTAGAGTCTGTAGGACTCATCTTGTAAACCGTTAGAGATAGAACAAACAACAGTTTTAATGTAAAAAATATTCCTAATAAGAAACTAAACAACTTTTGTTTGAAACATTTTTTCGTAAACATCAGTGTTTCTCTGTGTGGTCGCAAATTATAGGTATAGTATGTATTAAATGGGAATATCAGCTATGTGTGTGTGACATGTATGTAAATGTGGCGCTCTAAGAGTGTCTTACATGATTTCTCTAAGACTTACTTACATGTCGTAAAAAAACAGTCGACTGAGTAATCAACATTGTCTACACATGCTATTTCAATAATTAACCCAGTCAATTGTTTGTTTTCACTTGTAACAAAATATTTTTGTTCTATGGTATAAATAGAAATAGATTTCTGGAAAATAAATTAATATTAAGTTAAAAATGATAAGCAAAAGTGAATTTAAACATACTACATATAAGTTGAGTACATCAAAGCGTAATCTATTTATAATTATTAAAAATAAGAGAAAGAATCAAATATTATAGAGAAAAATTGTAAATTGTTTTATCTTTGTAAAAATCTTTAAAAGAAGGATGCTTAACATAAGTCTTATGAAATAAAAGGTAGGTTTCACTTTAAGGTTGTGGAAAATATTTGCCATTGAAATGATTTTATATTATATTGAATTCAATATTTTATTTTTATAGATGTAAAAAGTGCTGGATAAACGATATAAAACAAAGATAAAGTTTTTCTAAATTTAAATAGCGATGAGCCAATAAATTATTACATTAGTAGAAACATGGGCGGACTATTTTCAACTTTTAAATTATGTTCGCAAAAGTAAACACAAACAAATATATATGTTGGAAAATGAGAAAACTATTGTCTCTGTTTATGAATGAAATCTATAATGGGAAAAACTTCGTATATATAACTTGAAATAGTAGTATAAATTTTGAAAACTATGGTTTTAAAGTCAATATATTCAAAAAAGGATATATATGAGTATATAAATGTATGTATAAAAATCAATGTAGTTTTCAGTTAAATTTATGTGTCTTCAATACAACAAAAAAAGTGTACGATAAATAAAGTTGTTTCATTTGCTGAATAATATGTCACATCATCAAAGATTGGAATATTTAAGTCAAATGAGCAACAATTTTATGTATTTAAGATTGTTTTTATAACAATGTTCCTTATTGCACGTTCTAATTTGTTTGCTAAAACCAAAAAATGTGCAACAAATAAAAACCGGCATGTAGGCTTCATAGGAAACTAAAACTTTTCTAATCGATTCAGCTAGCCAATCGATTGCGATAAACTATCTATCAAATTGTAACGTCCAAAATTTATGTTTTTTTTTTAATTCAAAAAATTATGAGTTGTGAGTTAACAGAAGTTAAAGATAATGATGATAATTTAAAGTAAGTACAAAGAAATTTTATGTCATAATAAAGATCTTGATCCAGCCAAATGAAGGTTATATACGCATATATTGGGTTGAATACTAAATCAGAAGTATGTCTTTTTTATGTCAAACCGTGAACTATGGCCTCGATCATTTAAAATTTTCGAACAATATTTTTGCGAAAAATTATGTTTATGAAGTCGATGCCATTATAATAAGTTTAACGGCTATGTGTGTGTGTCTGTATGTCTGTGACATTGTAGTACCTAAACGGGTGAACTGATTTTGAATTTTTTCGTTTCGTTTGAAACATAATTTGATGGGGAGTATTCCTAGTTATTTTTCAAGGGCGAGTTTAGGGTTCCGAACCTGAAACGACTAAAAATTAAGCTTGGATCTTCAAAATCGGTTCAATTTGGAGAAGGCTTTAAGAAAAAAGGTACTGTTATAGAGAATATTCTTAGATATGCTTAGGGTTCCGCACCTAACAAATGTCAGGCGTTTTTAAATTTTGTAAATTTTATTTGTTAGTTAATTTAGGTTGACTTCGATCGCAAAACGTAATTGCTCTCAAGAAGTTATTAGGAGAACTTTTTTTATTTTTTTAAGTTGGTTTCTATTTCTATTCTTTTTATTTTTTCAAAAACATTTTTTATGAATAGTTAGAAGTATAATTAATAAAAACCCATATATTTTGTATTGATTCATTCATATAGAATTATAGCGTTCAATTATACAAATAAGATATCAATGCCAACCAATAACCAACACAAAGGAACAACAAAATAAATGATTGCTTGCTGAAATGTAATTGTTATCATTAATTTTCTCTTATTGTGTTTCAAAAAAAAGTATACTTAGCGTGTTGATGCCATAGAAATTTTATAAAATGATTTTTTGTCTCTTTCTTTCATTTAAATTACAAACAATGAGCTGAACAGTAACACTGTAAAAATACATATTATGATATAAAATTTTAGTAGATTTTTATCATCAAATTTGAAAACACAGGTGATTATATTTACTGTGTTTATAAAAATTTGTACAACAAGTAAAATAACAGGATTAATTAAGTTAAATAACATAAACTGGACGGATATATTTAGTGTATTAATTGTAAATGTATCATAAATACAACTGAATCGATTTCAACTTTAATTTAGTATCTTAGAAATGGTGGCTCTTAAGAAAAACAGTGTTTTTTATATTTGATTATCTGATCTACCATTTACGCCTGGGCTAATTTTATGAAAAAACTTACCGTTTTGCTGAAAATAGCGAAAAATCCGTACGACCTTTAACCCCGAGTGAATGTTTTTCCTGGTGTCGAATCAATGAGGATTTTTTGGATTTCATTTATGATGGTGTTTTGAACAATCTTATAAAATTTGAGCTGCGTGCAAATTTTTATACCTTATCTATGGATATTTAATTTGACAGGATAATAAAGTACAATATTTAGTTTTCTCAGGTCTAAATATTACATGATCATTCTTCCTGAGAATGCGTAGACACTGATTTTTCTTAATCCGTGAAAAACTGCCAAATTTTTGGCCTTTTTTCAGTTTTTACAGTTTAATTAAAAAAACTATGAGCTTTTGATATTAGTTGATACTATCATTTTGAAAGTATATTAAATTTGAAACAATTGAAGCCAACCCCCACCTAATCGTTTTTGAGATGCGATTCTTAAAAAATCTACATGGTTTTCAGAAATTTTCAAATTTTGAGTTTCGCTTACGTTAACCGTTAAAAATAGAACAAAAGTTTAAGGGTGAGAAATGTTTCTTAATATAAAAAAAATTAACAACTTTTGTTTGAATTATTTTTCGTAAATATCCTTGTCTATTCATGACGGAGCAAAATAAAGCAAAACTTTTTGTCCATTTTCTCCAAAAATATAAAAGATAGATAAATGAAAAATTGTAGATAACTTCAACTAGTGAGGCTTATGAAAAATTCATGAAAAAAAAACGTTTAATTAAAATGCAAAAACTAAAATAGTTTTTAAAAAATTTTACAGTTTTTCACGTATTACGCAGGTAGCACATTTTTTTTTTGCTCTCTAAACTTAGTTTTACACTACCTCAAGGGGTCAAAATAACAAACAAAAAAAAGCATATTTATATAGTGCTTTGCGATTTTAATATAGAATATAACTGGCGTAAAATTTGAAATCAAAAAACCGTTTATGGAATTTGATATTAAGCTGTTACAAAATAAGTTTCGCTACTAGACGTTTGTTTTCGAGACGAAATTTTTTATTTTTTACTGTTTATAGAAGCATAATTAAAGGTTCGATTTTATTTTGCTAGACGAAATTTTCTGGCAGATTTTACAATATCGAAATCATATGATCCATAAACCATTGTAAATAAAATCATCCTAAATAGAAACTCAATTAATAATATTATATTGACTTTATATGTGTAAAATTAACGACGTGATGTATATAATTTAATTTTTGGTACATAATTTATCATAAAATTCATAATTATTTGAATGAAATGCGGGGAACACGTGTGATAAATGAACCGTATACAAACATATTACGTCCGTGCGTACGTAGATAGACACCTATATACTGTAGATATACCTACTGACTGTATAATAAATAATATATTGATATATAATTTTAAAATTATCAACTCACGACTGCATTCATTCAATATATAAATTTTATGTTATTGTCAAAATTTAGTTAATCATCAAAAAATTAATAATATACAACGTTTTATTTAAAAAATAAAATAAAATTATTTATGTTCATTTGTGTTATTTAATTTCTATACAATATTATTTCACCATTATATCGAAATATATATACATTTTATTTATAGATTGAAAAATGAAATCTATTCGACCATGTTATGCCTAATCGTATATAACTAGGGGTAAAAGATTGTCCCCATCCACTATTATTTTATATCTTTTCCCGAACTAATTAGGATTTGTTAATATTCACAGACCCAGATTTTTATCGTGCCCAATGCGATTTCCCATCAGCAATGCTTCTTCTTCTTCAATTACCTACTTAACTATTGACTACTTGATAGTATTAGGGAATAGACACGGCCAGTATATTTTTCGAAGTACTAAAAACACGTCGAATCGATTGTAGGGACTAAAAAAATGATTCCTATAATAAAATAATTTCATTTAAAAGTGTTTTGCGATAAATATACTCGTTTAAAAAAATTGTCAACACTTCAGAGTAGTGCATCATGATACATGACGTCATCTGTTATAACAATTTATAGTAAACCAAGGAGTTTATACAACTAGAGAACGCCAAGGCCCAAAACTTGCTTTATAATAAACTAGCTGGGAACTACCCGCTTTGCTGGGCAACATCCCCACTTGCACCCCTCCCTCCACATTTCCTTGCGTTGGATAACAGTTTTGTAATGTACACGTCATGCTCTTTTATTTGATACCCCACTTAGGTATATTTGTAAATATTCGATATTTCCTTCCCACTTTCTACCCTCCGAAGGTTAAAAAAATTTCTAAATGTAATTTAAAACATTCTGACCAAGTTTTGAACTATTAAAAGCCATAATTGAAAATATGAATTTTTTATTCATGAACACCCCCGCAACCCCCCTTGTGGGTGGAATTTCGTAAAATCCGTTCTTAGCTGACCTCTACTTGGCAAAAGGAATATTCCTGCCAAATTTCAAGTCTCTAGGTCTTATAGTTCCAGAGATATCGTGATGAGTGACTATCTATATCTATAGAAAGTCTCCTATATGTATATTTATAGATTTATAGATTATAGATTGGAGAGAATTATATGAAACGTCTAATGATCTCAAATCAAACCATCATAGTGAAGTGGCCAGTTATTGTCGCAGAATGAAATTGGAATCAAATCTATCTACATTTTGGATCTATATCAAGATGCCCAATCTAATGTGTTGTAGCTTGAGTGTTCTTGTTAGAAAACTTATAATTTTAAAGACAATAAAGCTAAACTTTTTATCAAATTAATGTAATCAGATTAGCTTTGAACAACGATCTACCTCGTAAAATATTACACTTAAAAATAAATCGTTTCAGCTCAACTTAACTTTAAAGAAAGTTGCTACGTTTGGAAGCTAGATGGGTTAATTTAAAATTTTGAAAAATATTTGTTTTTTAATATTTAAAGTCAGACTTCACCTAAAATGTGACATGATAGCACAGATTTAGCAGATAAAATTCAAATAGATAAAAGATGAAAAGATTTAGGTTTAGTTGTTTGATGTACTTGACGGGATTCGATTTATTGTCTAGGTTTCACGACATTTTGGCAGTTTTAATAATTGAAAGCAGTTTTAATATTGAACCGCGAAAAACTATGTTTAATCATTGTTTCAAAGAAAAATATCATTTATAGAGTACGTATGATCATCACTCTGTTTCATATGATTAGTATTCAAATCGAAACCTCTTACACCGACGGTTCTGAAATGCACTTTGCTTTACATGGATTTGTTAACAAGTCAAAAGAACTGCTTTATGAAAAAATTCTGTTTTCTAAATACCTACCCTAATAACGTTAGTTTTGGATTTGAAAAAATATCTGGACAATTAATCATAATTTTTCGTAATTCAGTTAATGGTCGATCATAATTGAAAATTTTAAGTAAACCATGAGGTTAGATCAAGTCCGACACTGACGAAGTACTGATTTTCAGATATAACAAAATTTGAATTTTTTTTACAAAATTTGAAATTAAAAACCAATCAATTTCTAAACATAGCAACTTTGTATTAGAAGTAGTTTAGAGCTGTTACAAGTAAGACTCATACACCTGTTTAAAATAAGGCAAGAGGTTTTTTACACAATAAACCACTCATTTCGTGTGGAGTCGGCAGTAAGTACATCGTACCTGTCCTATCGCAATATTTATACTAGCATGATACCCGCCCGCTGCGCTGGGTTAAAAAGTAAAAAACACCGCTTTGTGTCTTCACCTGTCTTGCTCTCACTTATCACCTTTCACTTATCCAAGGTAAAATTATATGTATAGTTATAATTCATTATGTATGTCAGAGAACCTTGAATAAACAAATGGACATAAATTGTATTTCATACTTTTTTACAAAAATATTTCATGTATGCTGTACATTGATGTTCATAGAATGCGCAGTGAAATGTCAAAAAATATAATGCTTTTTATATTTTTATAAATTATAGCTCGTGTATTATTCTGATGTATGAGCTATATTATTGTAAGTTTAAGTTTCATTAAAATCGATTGAATAGTTTTTGCGTGAAATCGTTACAAACAAACAAACAAACTCACTTTGTCATTTATAATACATAGGAATACAACAAATTTTACATCGTTTTGCAATTAGTAGTCAATTTATGAAAATGTGTATTTCAATTATTATGATAAAAATTATTATGCAAAAATTAAAATTGTTCAAATTATGATTTTGTGTTATTAAAATTTTAAATAAAAATGAATAAATTTCAAATACATTCTATTATGTTTGTATTTTTATGTTATTAGAATATGAGTTAACAAATAAATTTTATTTTTTTTATATATAAAATTGACACCGACCTAATTTTCCATTATGTAATATATTTATGTTTTATTTCATATACACGAAAGCAAAAAAGGCAAATTCAAAGATTTCAACTACATATGAAAAAAAAAATTATAAACTTAATTTTATCATATGAACGAACGATTTATGAATATTTTTTTATGGCTTTGATGTTATTTTTTTATTTCAAAAACATACTATCAAAAATAATTTATTATGAGAATAAATATTCATGCTGCTTTTCAAATTTATTGTCAAAAAAAGAAAATTCAAATGAAAATTTGGTCGTTAATGTTCAAGACTTGGAAATACTACCAGAAATTGGTTACAATTATTATAACTGTCATTGAGTCGAATAACGTAATTATTAGAAGAAAAACGGTGTACAAAATTGGATGAATCGTAGGGTGGGAAAACAATAGGCATAAAATTAATTTAATTAATAAGTCAATTACAAAAAGAAACCAATTAGATGGTTACATGATATTTATAACCGCTGAAAAGTATCTAGTACTCGATTAATTTGTCAATGATTTTACAATTTTTTTTTTTTTTAGATTCCTATTTTCTATTATCTGTTCTTAAAAGAACTATAAATAAAGCTAGTGACTAAGAGGTTGACTTGAGCGGTAATCTACCCACTGGTGATTACCTTAATATGCTTAAACTTAAGTAGGTACATGAATTGCCTTAATCTAATGATTATGTTAAATAAAGCTTAGTTTTAAATCTAGCACATTTTGTCTGTTTAGTCTGCTCACAATGACTGTTTAAGACTAAATATTAAATCTAGAACGTTTAGTCTGTTTAGTCTGTTCACAATGACTGTTAAATAAATGTAAATGTTAAATCTAGCACGTTTAGTCTGTTTAGTCTGTTCACACTGTCACACTTGTCCAAGAGTTTGATCACTTCAGATTTTGGATGCAGCTCAATGCGTGCCAAGTATCTGTCACTGAAACGCGCAATTTCTTGACACACTGTGGTCACTTCGAGACCTAGGTGAATATCGTCATTACGCACATACCACGGAGAATCACTAATTGTTCGCAACACTTTTGATTGAAATCCTTGCAGGATAGGTCCACACAGGTTTAAGAATTGTTTTATACTCTAACACTTTATTGTTCAATTATAGCTTAGAATTTTGACCCAAGAGCCAGTATAAATTAGAAGATTTCAAGCTTAGCTGTTTTCTTTTCAACCAGATGTTTTTACGCCAAGTAAGTCTTCTATCACGGTGTATACCCAGATATTTGACTTATTTTGACTGTAGAAAACTTACACCGTTCACTATAATAGCTGGACACGTTTCTTTTCTCAAAGTGAACGTTACTTGAACGGATTTTAACTCGTTAACTTGAATACGCCACTTATTCAACCAATACTCTATTTTATTGACTTGTCTGCAGTTTTTGAGAAGCGGAATTTTGATACACATCAATGGATACAATCTTAGTATCATCTGCAAATGTAGCTGTTATGTTTATGTCAGCGACCGGTAGATCCGCGGTATAAATTTATTAAAGAGTTGGGCCCAGTACACTGCCCTAAGGTACACCAGATTGGATAGATTTTACAATGACTAGAAAAAACTACACTGTTGAATTGCATATAAAATGACGGCCGTAAGGTATTTTAATCATACTAACCCGCTGTGGCTCATTTACCACGTTTTTCGACTCTAGGGGACGTCATACTTGTATGCTAGTAAAAAGTAATTTTTAATTGGATTAGTATCCATTCCCCAGTCTATTAATATTTTTAAGTAAATTTGTTCAAAACGTAAACGTAAAAAAATGTTCTCCAAGAAAAAGATTTATAGCAGATTGTTTGGAAATAAAATAAAATTCATAGACAATTATATTAAACGGTCCGATGTAAAGTATTTAAGGATTAAGTGAAGTAATGCTATAGATCATTTTTCACATTTTAAAATTTACTATTATAATTATTATGTTTTTACTTTATTATATTATTCTTAAATATAAGTATTGTGATCGAAAAAAAAAAAATCGATATCGGGGTTTTAACGGAAATACACGTTTTGAGGGTCCCTGATTCCAAAAAAGTGGTTTTTAAAAAATGTTGCGTCCGTCGGTATGTCGGTGTGTCGGTATGTCTGTTACCAAGCTGAACCCTTCAATTTTCAACCGATTTTTCTCAAACTCGGTACATAGGTTCAGTTTGGTCATAATTCCAGATGATTTTGTCATTTTTGCCCTAGGCCTTTTTTTAAGGGTACTTCCCTCTAGGCCAAAACAGGATTTTTGGGGTTTTCTCAAAAACGGCTCTAACGATTTCGATTAAACTGGGCACAAGGCTAGACCTTAAGGTCTTCCTAGGATTGGTATAAGCCACATAACCGGGAAAATTCGAGAAGGCTCACATCCTTGGGAAAAACCTTTTTTTTTGGGTTTTCTCAAAAATGGCTCTAACGATTTCGATTAAACTTAACACAAGGTTACACCTTTAGGCGTTCCTAGGATTGGTATAAGCCACATATCCGGGAAACTTCGGGAAGGCCCACAATCTTGGAAAGCTTTTTTTTTTGTTTTCTCAAAGACGGCTCTAACGATTTCGATTAAACTTGGAACAAGGCTAGACCTAAAGGTGTTCCTAGGATTGATATAAGCCACATGTCCGGGAAAATTCAAGAAGGCCCACATCCTTGGGAAAACCCTTTTTTTTTGGGTTTTCTCAAAAATAGCTCTAAAAATTTCGATTAAACTTGAAACAAGGTTACACCTTAACGTGTTCCTAGAATTGGTATAATCCACATATCAGGGAAAATTCGAAAAGGCCCACACCCTTGGGAAAACCTTTTTTTTGGGCTTTTCTCAAAAATGGCTCTCACGATTTCAATTAAACTTGGCACAAGGATAAATCATAAGGTGTTCCTAGGATTGGTATAAGCCACGTATCCGGGAAAATTCGAGAAGGCCACACCCTAGGGAAACATTTCAAAATACAGTAAAATGGGATTTTCTAGGGAGTGAAACTTCGTATCAGGGTTTATATCAACAAGGTCCTAGGTTTGATATAACTACCCCTTCCCTTGGAGCCGAGGAGCTGGAGAAAAAAAACTTAATTAAACCAAATTAGTGAAGTTAAGAAACTAAAGCTTTTCCTTGTTTTTAAATAATTCTTACAATAATATATCAATTTTATAATATAATAAAGTCTTGTCCGATGTTTCGGACCGTTTATTACAATTCTTGTTTAGATTGTTATAGAATGTTTTCTTTAGCATAAATTATATTTGAAAAACATTACTATTAAACTAATTGTGGGCCCACACGATACAGACTATTGTTTGTACAGATGTCTGTACAGACTGAAAGTAAATATGTTCATGTAAATATGATGACGAAATGTAAGTGATCATTATTATGGGAATACTTCCAACTTCCGTACTCAGACGTTTTCAACTCAGACTTTACCATCATTCCGACTTTTGTTTGCACTGATTTCTTGCGCAGACAAAATTCTATAGAAGTCTGTGTGAAGTTGGTATCGTGAGGACCAACCATAAAAGTTTATATATAGCACAACAAAATTAAATAAAAATCATGATAAAAAAGACAAAAGTGTTGTATATTTGAATCTTTCCACAGTTGTTTATTAGATTTTAAAATCTAAATCGTTCGAAAAAATCTACATCTCAGAGGAGAACCTTTTTTTTTGGGGAGGGGGGTAACCCTTTTTGGTGGGAGTTTTAATCAGTTTTTTACAAATTACAAAAAAATATGCATCAAATAAGAAAAAGCTCAAATTAAAGTTCTAGCTAATCCAATTTACCGAGATATGCCAATTTTAAATGGTGATATTTAGTTTATGCAATCAAATGAAAAAGGATCCGTCTTGGAAACCGTTAGAAGCAGAACAAAAGTTAAAAATTATTCATTTAAAAAAAATTAATAACTTTAATTAAAATTAATAGTTTGAAATAGAAATTTAATTAAAGAATTTTTAAAAATAATAATGAAGGTGGATATGTTAGGGTAAAAACGAACTAAAGAAAACTGTTGTATTTGTAATGTATGAAAAATGGGTGTTATGTTATGTTGTGCTATTATTTATAAATATTTATATAAATATATGACTCTTATTTACATGTATAATAATTAAATTGTTTTGAATAATTGAGTATAATATTAACTGATTATGTAATAAGTAGGCCACAACAATGCGTGGCCGGGTCAGCTAGTATATGTTAATATTCAAATAAAGTATCGGAACATTTTAAATTAAATTTTTTCTAAATAAAGATAGGAATGTTAAAATTCTAAATAAAATAAAAGAAACTGATATTTGCTAATAAATAATTTTCTATATTTTAATTGTCGTCAATTTATAAAACCATATTTACATATTCATGTGTGATTGTATCCATTCAATGTATTCAGTGATACGGGTATAAATACCAGGTAAACCTTTAACAGCACATTGATGTCCCCAGGAAACAACACCAATTTGGAAGTATTGTGTGTGACCATCTTCACTTAATTGTGGGATCATTAATGGACCGCCAGAATCACCAGTGCATGAATCTTTTTCAGTTTTACCATAACCAGCACATATGTGTGTTTTTTGAATAACACGTTGTGTTTTAATTGCACTCATTAATGATTTTGAACAACGGGCATTTGCAACAACTGGTACTTGTAAGCCCATTAAATCGTCACTACGTTCACCCTCTGTAAACAAGTATTTTTACATTTTTGATTTTTAATTTCGTACGGGTATACATCTTTATAATCAAAACTAGGCGATGCCTTATTGTGTTGCTGAAGAAATCTATAGGCCTGTGGATCTTATGATATTTTATAAATTGTGACTCAATAAATCTTAGCCTGTGGGTCTCATGGAATTTTATAAACTTTGATATTAGCACGGAATTTACTTGTGAAAAATAACCAATAGCAGAGTTAATTGTTGAAATACCCTGTATAAAGATGCCTGTCAATATTTATTATTAACTGATATTGTTCACATTTTTTTACAGGGTACAGTAGTAAATTAGTATTGGCGTGAACACTGTATGGTTTCGACGATTTGCTCAAAAAATTGTAAACATAGATGATGTATATCGGAACATGAGCAACAGCTAGGACTCATGAGCCGAAGTGAATACTTCTGGGGAATAGTACTATTTAACACTGTAATGTCACTGATGCTACTAATGGCATACCCGCAATTAAAATGATAATATAAGTTAAGAATAATAGAGTGATTAGCAGTGTGACAACAAACATAGCGATTACATCTAGACTGACTAGGATCGTAGATCAATAATGAATATTGATAAACACGCCAAAACCATACAAGGGAAAACAAGAAGCATTGCGACATCTGCAACGTAGTATGAGACTCAAGACCATACTGTCGAGTTGAATTTACTATTTACTAATGTAAGTTGTATCAAACTTTTTATATCATACAATGTATTGAGTATTGTAAATAACGCCAAAATTATGGATCTGACGGCAATATTATCATAAATTTTTTTGGGTATCTGTCCCTAAACCATAGCATTGTAATAAACATTGACTATTCATTGAGTAACTGAACTAATTCAGGCACCACAGTTTCTCAAATTTGGTTTCTTCTTTAATATTTTTAAGCGTTATAAACTATAGACTAAATTCATATATTTGATAAATGCAGGGAATATTAATTTTGAGTTTGGCACGTTTATGTCTTTGGGTATTGTTAGGAAGGATGTACGTATTTTTCTTTCCTTTCTGTGCTGAGCTCTATTGCTTTATTAAACGCAGCTTAAATTATTTGTAAGTTATCATCATTAAAAGATGTGAAAGTTAATTGGCATATTGACACACAGCGATTAAAAAAATATGATATTTTTAAAAAGAGAAGGCATATCAACAGAATTTATTTATATAGACAAGATAAAAAACTTACTCCAAGCAGTTAATCCCCATCCAGCTACGAATGGATAATAACGAACAAATTGATTTTTACGCATGGCAGGTTGTGTTGGTAAACAGATAAACCCACAGTTTGCTGTAAATATACAAATAAAATAAGAATTTTTACTTTTGAGAGTCTGTGTTTATTAAACTTACGTGTGTTTACAGCATTGAATTCTGGTTTATCATACCAATTAACTTTAAGGATGGCAATGTCATGTATCATAAGTTTTTTGTTGTAACCTTCATGAGACAATTTAGCAATAACATCACCTTCATTTTCATAAGTACCCCAAATATTTAATAGACCTGCACGGACTTTAATTCTAAAACAAATAAAAAATCATTATATATAACACTAAATGAACGCAATCTAAGTCGGTGAAAATATGGAACTGTGTACTAAATAAAATTAATTAAAGAAAATTTGGCAATATAATTATGTCCACTCGTCCGGCTATTTACGTTACTTTTAAGTGTCATATGTAAGTTTTGAACAGGCAGACACGAATACTGAAAGTGACACAAAGTTCCTAAAAATCAACCGAGAAGCTTTGAACTTCCACTGAAAATCTTGCACTTAATACATATTTCTGCTGTAAAGAAATAAAAAACACTTCGAATGTAACTTACAAGTCATCTGTAATACAATGAGCTGCAGTTAAAACATGAGCTTGTGATATTAAAGATCCACCACATTTCCATTCAATGCCATAGTAATTATCAATTTCACCATAACCCAAAACAGTCATCCATGGGAATTGACCTTCTTTCACTTCAAATCCACCAACAATACGTGAATAAGCACTATCACTGAATGAACGTCCACAGGTTTTTAAATCTGGTAATGAATATTTAGTGCTTTGCAATGCGGTTGTTAGTGATACATTTGATTGTAAATCTTCAATACCACAACACACAATCATTGTTTTAGGATTTTCAGTGGAACTACCACAAATTGTTGCTGAAGCATTCATAAATTCTTCGCTCTCTTCAATTGTTTGTTCTTTGTATGCGACATATGTGTGTAGTGCTGGACAGGCACGAATTGGGATACAAACTCCATTATCTCCATCCGGTGTTAAACATTTTCTAGTTGTTGGACGTGCTGAAAATTATGCAAGTTATCGTAAACTATTGTAAACTATTAAATTACAATGAATTTATTATTGGATTTTTTGGAAAAAGATTACACCTGATAGAATTTATTGTTCCAATACAGTGAGTGCTTTAAATGTTTTAAATTATTGAGATTTTTAAATTACACCATAAAGATACTATACAAAAGAGAAATAAATAAAGAAAGGATATAATACGAGATACTATGCAAGATAATATACTTCGAGCTAAATCTATAGAGATTATGAAACAATAATTAAAAAAGTTCAATAATTTGAAATAGTTGAATTATCATAAAATAAAGTTCAAAAACTAAAACCCCAACTCTTACGAAATTGTGCTCTTAAAAGTATGAAAACAAGAAAGTAATTTCATCCGAAATTGTTATCATAAGTAAAATCGTCATTACAGTCGGGAGACCTCTTAAACTTTAAAGTTTACCACAGAGAGTTTACCACTCGAAGGGAACAGACGAAAATACATACATTTTAAACTATATTGTGGCCATAATTTCGTGATTATGTATAACAATATAAATATATTTTTGAAAGGTGCCAATTACGCCCTTTCATTTTATAACAAATACGCTATCATTAAATCGAAATTTGTTTTTCGATCCTAGCTTTATGTCCTCTAGAGGACGCCAAATTCAATTTAAAGTTACGCCACATAGTCTATAACCAGCGGACGACTAAGACGCTTTCGCGATACCTTATTTGTCTAATTATGATAAGTTGTTAAGAAGCTAGGAGGGAACAGATGAACATACATTTTGTGAAATTAATTATTCATCAGAGTAAACTAGTGATAAGAGTAGACTACAGAAAGCATGCCCGACTCGAAATACTGATCCTGGCACAAAATATTTACGTTAGACGTATCAAGTTCGTTTGTAATTCTTCAGACCACCAAGAGAGAGAACTGGCGTGATGGACATTTCAAGCAATGGTTTCGGAATATATCATAGAAAAAAATTTGGTTGTACGGATCGATCATAAGATATTTCAAAAAGATTTTATTGTTCAAGAAAGTTTTATCGTAATTAAGATTTTATTATCTTTATTTTAATCGTTTGGTGATTAAATAACATAAAAAATATATTTATGTATATTTGATTTTAAGTCGTCTTGAAAATGCAGAAAGGTTCGGCTTTCCATCACCAATTTTTATGCTTTTTTCCAGGGACAATTTATACCTTTATCAGAAGATTCTTATATTATGTAACTAACTAAAAGAAGAAAGAAAGTTTTCTGTTACCCTAGTATGTACTCATCGGAGTTCTATATATTTAACTAAAATTTTTTTTAAATCTCTAGAGAGTTTGAAAAACTTAATTTTTATTATTTTTTAAAATTCGAAAAAAATTTAAGAAAAGATTTAAATTTGAAAATATAAGTTTACTTACCTCCTTCGGCAATCCACAATGTGGCTACCAACACGAACACAACTTTGAGTAATTCCATTCTGTAATATGATTCAAATAAAATTGATACTTTGAAATAAATTTTGATCGATATTTATATCAAATTGAATCAATAGAAATATTATCATAATTATGACGTATACTATACATCATTTAGCCAATTGAATTGATTTTTTTCTATAAAAAGACAAAAGAAAAATAAAACAAATAAGTCTTTTCATAAGTCCTTTATCGTTAGACCACCTGTTAATTGTATTTATTTTTTGACAAAAATCATCTTGGATACTAAATCTCATTGAAGGTTATTTTTGTTATAAAATCGTTACTAAAATAATCAGTAGTAGGTCAAAACCGTCTAGACGTCAAACTCTTATATAATTTTTGAAATCGACCTGTTTTCCCATCAGTTGAACCTGATAAACTTTCTCTCAAAAGTTAAATTCATTGTGTTAAGATTAGCATAGAAAATTCATTGTGTTAAGATTAGCATAGTTTGTTTGATGAAGATAGATTTCCAGTATGTATAAAATATAACTTTCGGACTTCTCCAATTCTTTTTAAAACACCTTAGTTATTTGTTTGATGAGGATTCATTTTCAGTACCTATAAAATCATACTTTTGACCTTCTCCGATTCTTTTTAAGACATCATAGTTATTTGTTTGATGAAGATAGATTTCTAGTATCTATAAAATATAACTTTCGGCCTTCTCCAATTCTTTTTAAAATACCTTAGTTATTTGTTTGGTGAAGATTCATTTCCAGTACCTATAAAGTTTTCTAAATGCCAACATTATTATTATATCCTCGCTGATACTAATTTTTAACTTAGTACAATTATTGATTTTAAACACATAGAAATTTAGTTGAAATTAAAAAATTTGCTGAGAATAATAAATTTTGTAACTTGTCTTACATACCTAAATCTGTTTTAAGTATTAAGAAAACGTGAAAAGGGAACAAGTTAAAAAATAATAATAAAATTATCTATTTTCAGTTTATCTATCCTATATACCCGAGGGAAATCGTTTGTCATATTTTGACAAATACTTCATAAAAAAACAACTTTGGAAAATATTATTCGTTTTTAATATTCGTAAATACTAACGCAACGTGGTAAAAATTTTGAAAATGTATTTATAGATTTTTATACCATGTAAATTTGAAATATATCAAGGTAAACTAAATTTAGTCCCAAGTTTGTAACGCTTAGAAATATTGATAAACCTGCGTTAAAATACATTACTTTTAACAAAGTAACAAGCAAGAAACTTAAACGTAATGAAGAATTATATTATATTAGATTAGATTATAGCTTAAATTAGCCCTGTTGTGCAAAATCCTCTTTTAGTATATTCCAAACTTCCCTATTAACAGCTTTTCTAATCCTCTGACCATTTGCAAAACCATCAATCTCATCACTCCACCTTGTTAGTGGTCGGCCTCCTTTGCGTTTGAAATTTAAGGGTACTCATGAAGTACATCAAGTCGCTCATCTATCATCTTTTAGTCTGGCAATATGTCGAGCCCATTTCGATTTCAACTTCTTAGTACTGACAGCTACATCTTTGGTCTTTGTTATTGATCTAATAGTGTTAGATGTAATCCTATCAGTAAGCTTGTGGTTAAGCATACATCTTTCCATACTTCTCTGTTTGTTAGCAGATGTTTGAGTGCCATAAGTTAAGATCGGAAAGATGCCCGCATCCCAAGCTTTTCTTTTTAAAGAGATATTTAATTTGCTTTTGAAAAATTCTTTTGGGGACCAAAATGTTTTTTTTTTCTTTAAGGAAGAATAGGAAATATTAAAACCATAAAGAATAGGAATTAGACAGCGTGTTTAAAATGCAAACTCAAATAAAGATACTTAATATTAAAAAAATGAAAGTCTGTTCACCTTAACTGTTTATTTTTGTTTCAGGTAAGCAAGTCAGCGAGTTATTAAAAAAACACAATCGAATTTCATCGAAGTTGTTTTTCAACGTAAGTAAATGAAATTAGTTAAAACAATTCTAGGCTAGTTATTAAAAGACCTTTCATTTTTTCTATAATTTCAATAGTAAAACGACATAAAAAAAGATTAAGTTTGTATAGTATAGACCAAACGCCATGTGAAACATCAAAGAAATTTTTTTTTGAGAGTTTAAAGGTGTTCTTAAAGGAAGAGTTATACGAAAACCCATTTTCTAGATTATGATTGGCTTTCTCGGATTACTTTTTAGGGGGATGCTAAAATATTTCAAATGTTATCGAAGGAACGAGCGTATATTTTTTGGAATTTTTATGAATTCGACAATACTATTGATAACGGTGTTTGTGTTTAAACTCCTCCAAAACGGGGCTTGACCGATTTTAATGAAATTTTTTATGTACATTCGGTAGGCTCAAGAACAGGCCGTCAAATATTTTCCACCATCCTTCCCATATTCTAAGATGGCGAAAAACACTTAAACTTTTGTTCTATTTTTAACGGTTTACAAGATGGGTCCTGCGGATCCAAGGCCCATTTGACCTATGTTGCTCATTTATGAACTTAGCCTCACTATAAAAATTTCAGCTTGATATCTCATTTCGTTTTTGAGTTATCGTGTCCAAAACAGACGAACAGACGAATGGACTAATTAGATGATTTTATGAACACATATACCAAAAATTTATTAATAACATCAATATTTTTAAGCGTTACAAACTTTTGACTAAACTTAGTACACCTTGATTTATATTACATATATACAGGGTATAATAAATTAATTGTAGGTGAAACGAAGTTCATGGTGTCAGCTATTACTGGAATATTATTCTAGGATCTTTTATATTTTAATATTCGATAACATTCCTGTGCTTTTAATTGTGAATAATATAGTTGGATATTTTTCACCAAAAAGTCTCCAAAGTCACCCACTTTTGGCAGTTGATGAAGAGGGGGGCTGCGTTTCCATGAATATCGCAAATAGATTTAGTGAGAGATAATCAAATAAATAAATAAACAAATATCACGATAAATAAATGATAGAAGAACTAAACAGCACTTTAAAATATTCGCTCATAGCTCATCCGTTTTTACATTCAAAATTATTATAAATTCATATTACATGTAAGATATAATGTTGTATTTATCTATAAGTACCGATTGTAAGCTATCTCGTTAGCCATAAAAAATATATAAAGGAAGAAAAGTTTTTATGGACGTTCTTATGTATAAAACAAAGAGGGAATGTGTACTGTGTGTTATGGTTAAGTGTTATCGTGTGTCATTGGTATTATATGTGTACAACTTCTAGTGATAAGTCTTATCGGCTAGGTTAACGTATACACATATAGAATGTCTCTTTGTTTTAAACATAAGAACGTTCGTATCAATTCTTCTTACTTCATATTATATAAATTGCTAACGATATGGTTTACAAACACTATATTCTTATAATGCTATAATAATGGGTATTATATTTGATTTTAAACTCTCTACCATTATCCATAGTTCGTTTATCAAAGTTTAAAACTTTTTTTCTTTTGATTACAAATTATTTATGAGGAAAAAACTTTTTTCGTTGTTCGTGTCTAACTGAAATAATTATTGAAAACTTTATACATAATAATAAAATAAGTCACGCAGACGTTGCGTAAACTAAATGAATTCTATGAATAGTTGGCTAGTTTTAAATTACATAAAAAGAGGTTTGTTTTAGGTTATTTCCTAGTGAAATAAAAAACCGTAATTAAGAGCAATAATTATTTGGACCATTTAATCGTTTAAAGTCAAAAATATACCTTTATACATAATAAAATCTACACACAGATTTAATATCGAACAAGTGAGCACAACAATTATACTAAAATCCACTTAAAGAGGCCACTGGGGAACTTTAAAATGTGTTTTCGAGCCTCTTGTACAATTCAAATTTATAATTTTGCAAAATCTAAGTTATAAGCAGAATTAGAAAATTGAACCAGATAAATTAAATTGTGTGCTTTAAGAACGTTTTTAGTTTTTTTCGAGATTGGCCTCGTTAAATTGATTTTAGTATAGTTAGTTGTTGAAATTGATCAAATGTTTAATAACTTTTACAAGTGAAATTTACAAATTTAAAAAATCTCCGACAAATTTTTTGGGTACGGAACCCTCAATTCACACCTGAAACATATCTTAAAACACTCTCCATTAAATTACATTTTTCTTAAAGCCATTGAAAGCCATCCGAAGTGAACTGATTTTGTGAATCATCACCAATTTTTGAGTTTTTTCGAGTACGGAACCCTAAATTCGCACTCGAAACATAGCTAAGAACACTCTCCATTAAATTACCTTTCAAAAGAAACAAAAAAATCAAAATCGGTTCATTCGTTTAGGAGCTACGATATCACAGACAGACACACATAGCGGTCAAAATTATAACCTCCTTTTTTTTTAGTTCGGGGGTTAAAAACACAATTATCCTAAATAAAAAAGCTGTTCACTACAACATATTTTCTTTGGCAAAATGTCTTACAACGTTTGATTGTTATACTACAGCATCAGTTTACTGCAATAGTTCCAAAATAGATAGAAATCTAAAATTGTAAATATTAAAATATTTAAATGTGGTCTTTACATGATCATGCCAAAAATGATCATGCCAAAATTGTAGAAAATAACGTAAAGATAGAAGTATCTAATGGAACTTTTTAATGGAAATTCGATGTGGAATTGTTGATATTCTTCGGTCTGTAGTTATATGGAACACCTCGTATTAACTTACAAAAATTTTGTTTACTTCTCGTATGATTTTACCGAACAACCAACGAGTACTCCCTTATCTAATTTCATTATAAAGGAACTGAAATTGTAACCAGTAGCCCCCAAACACACAGGAGGATATTTCTTTTTAGAAATACCTATAAAACATTTATAAAAACTAACATAGGTCATTCCACATTTGTAGTTTTTTTTGTGTAAAATTCTGAAACAAATCCAATAGCCTCCTTTCTTTAAAAAGGAAATTTGCTAATATGAAAGAAGATATTTACATGGATATTTACATGGAGTATGGTAGCCGTTCTATCAAAATTAGTTTCTGATAAATATTCGATATTTGAAAACTTTATTAAATCTATACATAGTATAAAAGAAAGTTACTATCCACGTCTGTCTGTCTGTTTATCCTCTAACTCTCAAATTGAGGAAATAATTAAAATTTCATAAATAGTGAAAATAATAAATTCTAAAGTTCAATGCATACATATCGGCCAAAGTGAAGCAACATTGGGCACAGTCAGTACTTGGATAGGTGACCGCTTGTGAACACTCAATGCCGTTGCCTTACATATTTTTACATTATCTTCGCGAAGCGATTGTCGTATGTCTACTTAAGGACAAATCGGGTGCCTACATAGGGGTGCGAAAATATCGTATTTTTTCGCATTTCCGTTCGAAACCGGACCGGGTAGCTAGTATTTTTTATTTAAGTACAGAATATAGTAGAATATCTTATCTTTCTAAATAAAACATTTGAACAATTTTCTGTATTGGTAGAGCTACAAATTTTGCAAATTTTTTTTATATTTTATACTTTTCTAGTTTATTAACTTGGTCTTCAATAGTGTAATGCAATGCCAAGACGTTTCTCTATTCTCATTTCGGTTTTTGTAATCAATTAAACATTTGTTAGTCGTTTTTAAAAAAATAAATAGAAAAAGTTCAGTTATTTGAAACATTCAAGTTTAACTCAGAATGAATAAAATATGAAATCTTATTAAAAATTTAAATAACAACTATTTAAATTTTAAAATATAAAAATTTTATTGCATTAAATTACCTAAAGTATATTGACACTAATAACTGACGAGCCTGAAGGAATATCATATACTTATACAAACTGAAGCTATTCACTTAGTATTGACTAAATTTTCTAATTTAAGATTCAAAATAGCCAAAATAAATTTAGTTTTTCACCGCTTTAACCTAATTTTATTTGTCATCATATTGTTTTATCATCCGACTTACAATTGCGTCTTAACTGGAAGTTACGTTTATTTCTAAATGTGTACAAGCAAATATTACTATTTTTTTTTATTTACCTATCTATTTTTATCCCATGTATATATGTAATATATACCAGTATACTAAGTTTAGACAAAAGTTTTTAACGCTTAAAACTAATGTTACGAACAAAATTTTGGAATAAGTGTTCACAAAATCACCTAATTAGTCCATTTCCGGTTGTCTGTCTGTCTTGCCAGTCTATTTACATAATAACTCAAAAACGAAAAAAAATTTATAGCGTGCTCGGGGCGTAAAAAGTGAAGTTGAATTCGTAAATTAGCAACATAGGTCTTGGGACTTGAGTCCGTAGGACCCATCTTGTAAACCGTTAGAGATAGAAAACAAAAGTTTTAGTGTAAGAAATGTTCCTTAACTTTTGGTTGGCAATTTTTGTCTTAGACCATAACAATAATATAGGGAAAAGGTTAATTGCTTTTAGATAAAAAATAAGAATTTATAAAAAAAATCACCCAGTTTCCATCAAGAAAATCTTTAATTTGAAAATACCCGAAATCAACTGTCAAAAATTCTAGAGGTATAGCAAAAAGATTGTTTTGTATTTCGCTGCTGAATATTTTCCAGGTAATGCATTGCAAAAAGGTCTAAATCTGCAAAAGGATTCCAGAAGTATTTTTAAACTGACAGTATTGGATTTTATGAAATTTAAAAACTGTGTGTCATAATACACGTTTTTGTTCCACCCTACCTTCTTTGGATTAAACAAAGTCTTTCTTCCTTGAACACATTCTTGTATATATGCTTTAAAAAAAATTTGATAAATGCAACAACTTACATTTCTTCCATGATTTTATCTTCAAAAGCTTGTGCTTTTTATTTTTCTTCCAAATATCTTTTTGGAATTTAAAACTTTATTTTCTCGACAAGCAAAGATGAGTTTCCGATGATTCACGATCAAAGTTTTTAGCTTTTCAACTAAAATATATTTGCATGAATCATCCCGCAGGAGTGAGCACTTTCTCTTAGAAAATTGCCAGAAAAGGGAAAGTTGTTAGGCAATGCACAATTTAGCCAAAATAATAATTTCTATACCTTTCAAAATTGTATTAATGACATCATATGCTGAATGACAGGCACAAGAGTTTGCCAATAGATGTCTCTAATAAAGTTTTCTACAAACATAATTCAGGGGTGCTTTGTCCTTTGTGCTGAGTACCTAACCATTTATGAGATACACTGCTATGGAAGATCGTGTTTATTTGAGAAAACAAATGAAACAAGCTTTGCATTCTATAACCACAATGATTGCTTCATAATCTTCCATTATAAGAAATTAATGGAAACATTAAAATAATGTAAATAATTCTGTATGGTGTATTCTGTATATTTAATGTTAAATATTATTTGTAGCGTCAATATACTTTATATAATGTGGCTTGTTGATGTTCATAATGACAATAATTATTCACTTCTCATCATACGGCTTAAAAGGGAATTATTTATTCTAATTATGATTTGTTAATAATTTATTAAAGAAAATTTATAAGCAAAATTCTGATAATAATATAGACTATAATTACTGTCTATCACTGTTATCTGAGGCATGGAAAGATCATGCAGGTCGCGACAATTTTAATTTGTTTTTTCAGGAAAAAATTTGGAAAATCCAAATTGATAGTATAAAAATGAAAATAAAGTCAAAGTTGGGAAAATTTTAAGACTTTTTTTTTCTTTAGTTGCACTTTAAGTTTACCCATCCCTGATAATTGATGAAAAATATGCTGAGGTAACTGAAGATGGATTATTCTGCTTTATTATTTGAAAACATAACGCAAACAAGTTGGTCATTTGACTACGCTCATTAAAGTCCACGACATCAACTCTCTAGATGATGAAAATAATTTCTCATATCTGCCTTAAATAAAGCAATACAATTATAGGTTAAAATATTGGCTGGCCACGAGAGAGACACTTAGACCATAGGGCCCATTGTGATACCATTTGTGTGCTTTATAACCTTTTCAGCTGATAATTTCATTTATCATCTCTTCAATTATTTTGAGAGACTAAGTGCACCTCCTACATGCATATACAATGCACTACACCAGCCCATTACAACCATTAATTAAATAAACTTTTTGCTGTGGCAGTGGGAATCGAACCCGCTACCCTTGGCATATCGCATACGGAAATGGTTACCTTCCTATACTGGAGAATTAAAAAAAGAGTGGCCATCATATTTTAAATATTTCGAGGAAATTTTTTTCCAATGTCACTTTTATCTTCTAAATAGCATCGATCAAATTTTTGTAGATCCGATTGATTTAATCGCTTGTTTGCAAATGTATCATTAAAAGATATTTCTGCGCTTTTTTTTCTAACATTTTAGCCTAATAGCATGGTAAATTTGTTTTGAAGCATCGAAAATATTAAACTTTGATCAGTAATGACTATACTTATGGCCCGGACTTATCGGTAATCAGCATGTCTCATAGTACCACACCACAAGTAAAGACATAATGGGATTTACTTCCCTCATAGCACATAATCAAAGATTGCCGTGAACAGCAAATAGCTCGTACAGGTTCATTTCACTCGCAGCATTGCTTATATTTGACCATTATAGAGGTTTATTTTATATATCGTATGATTTCAACTTGCATCTGTATCACACTTGTATCTCTTGCTTACGCTTGTTGCATTAAAAAGTTACATTTTATTGCAATTCTTTCATGAAAACAATTTAGTTCCGAGAAAATGTTAAAAAGTTACATTTTATTATAATCCTTTCATGAAAACAATTTAGTTCTGAGACAATATTAAAAAGTTACATTTTATTACAATTCTTTCATGAAAACAATTCAGTTCCTAGAAAATATCAAAATAGAGTGAAATGATAGCACAAGTTTTTCGAACACATTGTATAATATAATATAAAGACTATGTAAAGCTTGTTGTTGCCAACTGAATCTAAAAGATGGCTTGTTACAAGTACAATATCACTTAATGGTAGTAATGATATAGTTTTAGATAAGTTATAATAACGTTGCTATAAACCATATGGTATTAATTATTATGTTGACTTCATATCATTATATGGTTTATGTATCGTAATGTTTGTATAATTAATACCATATTGTTTTTCGATGTTATTTTTGGTATCTAAAAATAATTTATGTGAGGGAAGATGAAAACAGGTTCTTACTAAACAAGTCGTGGATAGAGTCTGGTGCAACCAAAAAAAAAAAAAACTCGACCGACTCGAAACAATTCGATCGAATGTTATGAATTTCTTTTCGGATCAATTTCCTTTCGGATCATATAGTCCGTGCGACATCGCTTAGGAAAAAATTTAAGAAAAAGCTCGCTCGACTCGAAATTGCTCGACCGAATGTTATGAATTTCTTTTCGGATCATATTGAATTTAATACGCATCGATGGACACCTCAACGAAGTCGATATTATTTTTTGGTCCCGCGATATCGAGAGAAAAATGTCTACGGACGTGTACGTAATTACCTACATGCGTAGGTAATTACGTACACACACACACATACTACCACAAATAAGTTTTAATGCTTTGTCCAAACCATGAAACGTTAAGATATGTTGAAAATTTCTATTTCAAAAATCGGACCCATTACAATCTTCCTATAGTAAAAATGTTTAAAATCAAGTTATACACCGTCATAGTTGGTAACATTAACGTATGGAATTCAAAGTGCTTGCAGTCATCTTTTAATTTTTGTTTAATGTTATCAGGGAACTTACAAGACTCCCTGGAACTATAAAGAGGATCCATAAACAGTTCAAAACTTCGAGAAGAAGAGTTCATTAATATTTTCCTTGCAACCATTCTTTCTGTTAAAATGGTAAATATCAATTCTGTTAATCAAATTCTATAGAATAAATGTTTATTTACTTTCCCCGAAAACAGGTGTTTCGAAACTATACAATCGAGAGAAATGATTGTTGCTTTGATTTAAAGCAATTTTTCCGTATTTTCAGTACGGTATCTCCAATAGCCTCAAGTCAAACCTGTTTTTAAATTTAGTTTTAGTCATGCATTGTTGCCTGCCGTGTATATGCACAAATACCAGATCTTTTAAATCATAAATCATATTTTTAAATTTCAATGAGTCTACTGGTTTGGAACGAGTTTGTATTACCAAGTTGAAAAATTTTGTAATTAAGTCTACACAATTTTTGTGTAAACAATTTATACAAAAGCATTTTTACATAATTATTTTCGTCAAGTTTCAATTCTTTTAACGCTCCAATAAACGACGAGAAAAAAATTTAGTATTTAGCTTTGTTCATCTTCTGGATAAAAAGTTATATGGTGCCTAGTGGAAATCTAATCAAAAAGTGTTATTTAAGTATATTTCGAAAAGTCAATTCAACTCTTAAAACAAGGACTATCATGTTGTAGCCTTCACTAATCCTCGCTTTTGTTCACAATTTTATGGATTTTAATTTTTTTTAAAATAAAATTTAATCCATGATATTCGCTGATAATGTAACTTTCTACAGCCAAGTAACTTTCAAAACAAAGTTCAGCAATAAGTATCTCACGGGAACATACTATCGACATAAGAAGCTATGCTATGTGCTTTGTGTTAATCTATCTGTTTATAAACTATCTGTGTTTCAAATTTCATCCAAATCCATTTAGTTTTTGCGTGAAAGATTAGTATCAGTGCACATTCGAAAAATTTTTCGTTACATTACCAATAGCTCTATTTCCTAGAAAAGGTTGCTTGGTAAAAACAAAAATCAAACACAATTAATGTACAGATACAATTAAATTAAAAGTTATTCAAACATTTAATTGTGTGTTTAATTAAATTTTAAAAAAAGAACTAGGTATTTTATTTTTGTCTTTTTTTAAAGAAAATACAAATAATATAATTTGAACGTTTAAATTAGTTTTCAAAGTTTGAATCGCGTCTGTTTGTGTACATGGTTCATGTCACCTCGTCTTGTTTACTTCTTGTAAATTACTTTTTGAAACACATTAATAAGATCGTGATCTTTTAAACTAATTGAAGTAAATAATATGACAACATTTATTTAAGCACATAATAATACTTCCATATTACATAGAAATCAACAAACAATATTGTGGCTTATGGTTTTCATTTTGTAAAGCACAACAAGATTTTCCCAAAAAAATATAATTTTTGTCATTAGATAATGCGTTTATTCGATAAAATAATAACAAGTGAAATTTAAAAAATTTAAAAAACCCTCGACAAATTCGATTTATTTCTTGTAAACCGATTTTTGGAAACCTAGCTATAAAATGTTCTAAATCATGTCGGTTCGACCGTTTAGGGGCAACGATGCCACTGAGAAACACACAGACGCACAGAACACTTAAAATTTCACACTCGTTCTTAATATCAAGAACACTCTCCGTTAAATTACCTTTCAAATAAAACCAAAAAAATTAAAATCGGTTCATCCGTTTACATGCTACGATGCCACAGGTAGACACACACACACATAGCGGTCAAATTTAAAACACCCCCTTTTTAATTTTGGAGGTTAAAAAAAAGGGATTTTTCGTGCCATTATTTCTCTAGAGACGATTTCTTTTTAAATAATGAAAAGTAATTTTTCTCTTAATTATATTTTGATTTTCAAATATTCTATTATGATTTAAAATATCAACACATATATTTATTTAAATAGATTAAATAAATGGATTTTTCAATGAGTTCGCATGTTCGACTTGGTTTAAGAGCTGGTTTAGAGGCATAGATATTGGTTGACAAAAACTCGGTCTACTCAAAAATACGTCATCCAACTAGTAAAGGAGCCATTTTACCTTGCTGATCATTCACCGAACACGTAGGATTGTACATAAGCAAGTCGTTCGGGAAAAGAAGTGTATTTAACGCAAAGTTGTAGGTTTTTATTAAGATGATTTTCAAAATTTTAAATTTTGAAAATTTCAGAATTTAAGTCACCAAATATCTAAATTGCTATACAAAATTTATAATAAATGTACATACGATTGAAGCCAAATTAAACGAAGTATTCTAAAAAACTGATTTTTGAGACCTTGGACCTAGAATTGGACCAAAACGTTCTTGAAGCTTTTACTGGCCCACGACATATACAACTTTACGTTAAGAAACAGTTAACATATTGGTTTAAAAGAGTTGCCTATATTTAAAAACTTTCAGCTATATTTTCTTTCCATAATTTCCTTTTTATATTCGATATTTAAGATATCAAATTCCTAAATTGCGTTAAATCTTCCCAATACAAAAATTTGAAATTAAAAAAAACAGTTTTAGCTTAGTCAAATTGGCAGATGATAAATTGTATCATTCCTTTCGAGAGAATGCTGTTGCCACCACCAGAGGCAACTCAGTACACAGAATCCTTATTTCTGTTCAAATTAGAAGTTCTACATATATTATTCAAAATGTTATTTATTAGTATAATGTAATGAATGATGTTGTTCAAGCTATATTTATTTAATAATAAAATTTATTTCCCAATATTAATAATAATAATTATATTTGTTATGTAATGTTTTAATTACCTACATTTTCATTTCTAATTATTTTACCGTTATGTTTGTTTGGTTTGTTGTTATTGTTTGATTTAGTTACAACTGTTGTGGCTTCAAAAACAAACTATTAAAATAAACAATTAAAAACACAAAAGCATGGGGAATGTTTGAATTGAATGCTTTTTGGGTTGATTTTTCATATAAATAGAATATTTTATTTAAAATAACACGACTGTAACACAATTAATGAAATTTTTTTATGTGATCTATATTTGTTTATAGCTGTGCGGTTATTATTTTTATTGTAGGCAAAATTATTTTACATGAAACAAAAAGGAATTCTCAGGCGTAAATTTGATTAATAGTACAGACAAACTAACTTAATATTATTGTGAACCTGGATAAGATTCAAATAGAAGCTTTTATGTTTAATCTCTTTCTCTTGATATTTAATATCTTTATTTTGATATTTAATCATTAAGCATTATTTAACAAAATATTCAAAAGCAGACAAATTCTGTATGTGTAAATCTTAATATATAAAAGAAAGTCGGGTTTGTTCGACCGTTTATAACTAGAGAATGGCTCAACCGATTTGAATGGTTTTTTATTTTTTATATTTGTCTCTGTCCCAAATAGCAGAATAGATCTATGAAACACCCCCCCCCCTCCAAGAGAGGTGAGCTTTTTTTATGAAAAAACATTTAGAAAATAAATTTTGATTGATTGTAGAATGCCCAATTGTCAGTAAATATATTGGGATACATTTATTGCTCTAAAAAATTAGGCTTCCGTTCCAAAAAAATAAAACCCATGAAATTGTGAACAAAAACAAAGTCCGTCCCGAATAGCAGGATAACTATTAATTAAAGCCTCCCCCCTCCCCAAAAAAGAGGTGTGGCAGAGCGTGACATTTAGATCGAAAATTGGGTGACATTTTTGAATTTTTGAATATACTACTATGAAACATTAAAAAAAATTTTACCTATTCGCTTCGTGTGTGAGTTTCGTTTCCATGACAACGATATACTACTTTAGTATGGATGCATATAGAATTGTATGGATTGCATTGAAAACTTACATTTAAAATTTAATATTCTTGTTTCACAAATTTAAATAAATAATTATGATAATTTACATTTGAAAAATAATATTTGTACAATTTGATTTCTTATTTTCACAATTTTTAATGCATTAAGTTTAATTAATTAGTGTTTTTCAATCATTTTAATTTGACAGTTTCTATATCATTAACATGTAAATAATTGCAAATTAGTCATAACAGCCTCCTTTATCTCCAAAATTTTTCACTTAAAGCGCTGGCATCGATTTTATTATCCCTACCATGACTACGCACACAACGAATAGAATGCTCATATGTCAGCAAATACCATGGGCAACATTTTATTTTCTCAAAAATTAGGGTTCCGTTCCCAAAAAATAAAACCTATGAAATTGTGGAAAAAGGGGGGAGATATAGAGCGGTAGTCTTTAATAATATGGGATTAATTTTTTTTTATAAAAATAAGGATTCCGCACGAAAAAATGAAATTAAATTGGAGCTGTATTCGAACGCAGCAAGCTCCATGGCTTAACGCAAAGCCAGGCCGAAGTCCATCTAATTGACCAACAGATGAAAGTAGTGAGCTCCAAAAGGTAGGTTTAACAGTCACGGGTATGCTAAGCGGGCGGGTAAAGCATAGTATAGCTATTAATGAATTGGAGCTGCAAGTTAATTAAGATTGATAATCGCTGATCAAAAGTTATTATCAAAAAATTTTAAAAGTAAATCAAATAAATTTAAAATAGCAGAATAACTATTCAAAAGCTCTCCATTTATAAAACTGTTGTGCCTATAGAATGCTAAATTGTCAGCAAATATAATGGGCAACATTTTATTTTCTAAAAAATTAGGGCTAGTAGCCTCCATTGACATGTCATCGGTGTAGTTGCCTATATTGACATGTTCATATGGCATGAACAGATTTACACCGATCTGTTAAGCAATCGCAATTGGTATCAGAAGAACGATAATTTAATTACGGAAATAATTTGCTTGCGGGCAAAAAACCGTTCATGGAAAAATTAATTTGCGTGTTTATAAATCAATAAAATTTCATCAAAGAGAATGAGACATAAAAATATGTCTCATTTTGATATCAGATGGGTGAAGTTCGACCTTATACCGTTTCCTGTATTACAACAGTTTAGGAAAACCTATAAATATCTTCAGTAGTTTCCATACTTCTTAAGTAATCCTGTAATCAAGATACACTTTTGGTAAATTTTATGAGCTTTCCTTTTGTTTCCACACATTTAACATTGAAATAATTTCAACAAACATTTAAAAACACAATCTTCAAATTAAAAAAAAAAAATTTTCAACAGTCTTTGCTAAAAATAGATTAGGTCCCCATTTTCTTTACCATACTAAAAAAAATACATTTTCGAATATATAAATTTCATATCCATTTAAATTAATTTGATTTTTGTGCTATTGGTTTTAAAATGATGAAATACTCCAATAAAACTTAGGAAAATGCTTAAAAAACTATGTCAAAATCATTTTTCACTCATCAATCTCCTCTTCCTCTGTATAAAACTTTTTTTATCGTGAAGATTTCACATTCTAAAAGATAAATTGCCAGTCATTTATTTTTTTACGACAAACATCATTTTTAAAAATAATAGAACAAAAGAATTTGTTTAAATAAGAAGACTGAAGACATTGAATTAAATTGACCATGTTGTGCTTTTATTTAATAAGCTAACCGTTGTGTGTACTTTAGTTTTCGTAGCAAATCGATATTCTTCTAAACACACGCTCTGTATAAAACAGAAAATATTTTGTTTTGTTTGTTCTATCCCCTAAGTATTGTAGCAAGAAATCGACAAAACGTAAACAATATTTGTGATGATTAATTAATAACTGCTCGATATATCACGCTACAAACTGAAAAACAACCTGACCTGCGTTAAATAAAATCCGAAAAGAAAGAAACAAGTCCTGTAGATTACATAGTGATTTTTATAGTCGGCGCCTATTTTCGGGAAGATTTGAGTCGGTTTAGATTTTAATGGGCCCTGACTGCTAGAATATTGTCGTTCCCACAAGTTCGGGATATTCACGGTGGATAATAACTCTTAAATATACAATATCCAATTGGAAATGCTTTCCGATTCTGGTTTTTGATTCAATTCATATAAACGATTGTAAATTACTTTTACAAATCTCGAATCCAGAAGATCTATCAGGAAGCACCAATTTTTTTAAATGATAAAAGATAAAATTTGGACATAAAATAAAAATTGACAGTTTTAAAAAGTTTTTTGCATCATCTCAAAATTCATGGCATTCTGAATCGATTACTATTCCAGTGCACCTACGGATTAACCCAAAAGTTTTGATACTAGATTTTTTATTTATTCATTCGATAGGGGGTTGTTTGAAGACCTAAAATCTGATTTTGCGTACTCGGGAAATTAACCCTTTCGCCGCCATCTTGAAAAATTAAATTTGATGATTTTGAAGTCGTTGGACTGTCCCCTTTCTGTCAAATTGACCATTTTCTGTCAAATTAAACGTTACGATTGTTAACAAAAAAGCATAAATGGTTGATATTTTTAAAGCATAATTAGGACGTAAAAAGTGAGGTCAAGTTCGTAAATGAGTAGCATAGGGTCTTGGGTCCGTAGAACCAATCTTATAAATAGTTAGAGATAGAACAATAATTTAAATGTAAAAAAAGTTCCTTATAAAAAAATAAACAGCTTTTGTTTGAAACATTTTTTCGTAAACATCACTTTTTACCCGTGAAGGCGCAATTCGGTTAAAAACACAAATTTTAACAAAAAGAAACTCACAAAAAAGTTTTGACTTTGAACACGAACTTTTTTTTTTTGCTATCAATCTTTGCGTGTACTTTGAAATAAAAGGGTTTTAAGATAAAACGCAGGCCAGTCTTACGACATCAAAATCATCAAAGAATGAATAGAACGCAAGATAAAGGCCAAAACGTAAAATAGTCATTTTCCAATATGGCGGTGAAAGGGTTAATTTCCCGAATACGCAAAATCAGATTTAAGGTCTTCAAACAACCCCCTATCGAATAAATAAATTTAAAAAAAACCTAGTGTTAAAACTTTTGGATCACACCTCTATGATTTATCTAAGTGAATGGACTATACGTAGATGCCAGTTTTTGAAGTCTTTTGCAGTTTTTTTTTTTGGGTTATTACTCCCAACCAGCAAACAAATATCGTGCGATAAGGAATATAACTCCAATATAAATTACTAAAACAATAACTATCATAGAAACGAATATTTGACCTCCTACAGGCCTATAATAAATGTAATGTATTTCATAATGTATACTTACCTAGAGGGCGATCAACTTTTTACCGACATATGGTATGGTATGGAATTCATTTAGATAAAACTATTATACATATACAGGTAATGGTTATTTTATTTAAATGGTGGTTCAGTCTAGGATAATATCGTTAACCTTATTGCTATCTGTTTTGATTTCCATGTTATATATATATTAATATGCCTGTGGTTATATTTTCTTCACCTCCTTGGATATCAATCATTTATTATGTTTCATGAAATATCGAAATGATATTTTGGTAATGATATTTCGCATTAATAGTAAGTGTTCTTTTCTAAATGTTTATTACTGCATTATAAATTGTCATAATCGTTATTCCTTAAGTATATTATTAAAATCAAATTATTAGTGAATTGCCGAAGGAAGTGGAGCTATTGCTTTTGTACTGAAAAAAAATTTCTTAAAATGTTCACCGATTCTTCCTAATAGATGACCATCAAAAATGACCATCGTTAAAATTTATATATATATATACAAAATTTTGAATTTTTTCAAAATAAAAATTATTTTGTACTTATTTTTGTATCAATTTTCAGGAAAAAAGTACACTGTGACTTTTTCCTTAAGCGCATAGTTTTCGAAATAAAAATTATTGCAATATGCAATGCAATATTTGATTTTAAGAAAAATATGTGAAATTAGAAGAAAACTTAAGTTTCTTTTTTTATCAAAAACTATAAAGGATAGAAGGAATTTGTAAGTATTAATTTGTACGCACAAATTCAAAGCATTTAAATTTCAAAAAAAGAACGAAAATTTTTAAAAGTGACATCCAACACTGTTTATATAGGGTGTTTTATTATATAATTACCTCAGTCAATTGTTCTTTCCTTTTGATTTTTAATTATAAAGTAAGTTTTGTTTTAAATATATTTTTAATAAACTCAATAGATTTGCCGTAATTGCCAATTGTTTTCTTGATTTCAGATTTATTTCGAAATTTGAATAATCTTTTGATTTGGTGGTCATTTTTTAAAAATATTCAAATATCCATGAACTCGTCAGCATTCTCGTAAGAGTACTCGTCAGCATTTTCGAGATTTTTTCAACCTGTCTACAGTTTTTAATTTGGTTTTTTCAATTCATTCAGAAACTGTGAGAAATTCATCAGTAGAGTAAGAGTGTAACCAAAAAAATTAACTTCGGAATTTTTCGAACATGTTCCTGTATTCGGTGAAATTAGTTAAATTAATTTAATTATTTTAATTATTATGTTTAGACAAAAGTTATCAGGAACAATAAAGGTTATTCATCTGTGTTAATAACTTTAAAGCCCAGGTAAATTTTCAAGATCATTGGAAGACGAAGGTTATATGATCTTGATACTAGAATTTCAAGTCAAATAAAATGGACAGAGACAAATGTCCTTTATTGCCCTTGGCTACTTTTGGATATTGTATTTTTCTGTGGCTAGCATATTTCGATTAAATTCGGTAATGACATATTTTCGAAAGCTAACGATTTTCCTCCGAAAGCTAACGATTTTCGAAAAATGTTTTAAATAAAAAATGTTAGTCTGTTTATGACGATCAACTTCCTAATTCAAAAAGTGATTATATCTCTTATCTTTTAGGATCTAAATTGACTAATAAAACAACCCGAAGAACTAGGTGTAATCTGATATCATAGTGTGCCACTTTTGTTCAAGTTATTTTTTACTGGTTTACTACAAAACAAGCCATTAGCCATAATATATTAAAATAGTCCCCCTTGTAAACTCCAATTTGGTGGTTCGTTTTAAAATTAACTTCGGATGCCTGAGCAAATCTCTCATCACGCGACTGAAGATTATCGAACTGTTGACGCAAGTGCTGGCGAGTACATGACCTTTACACATTAAGATTTTTACGGCTTGAAAATATTACTTTTATATAAATTTTAAAGAGGGAAAAGTCAATCTTTAATATTTTATGTAAAAACCCGAATGTTGTACACTCAACTAGTATCAATTTATTATAGTAATTTTTTAACAGAGGTGATGAGTAAAGGTGAAAAAAAAATATAAAGGCTACTTTCATTTTCACAAAAAAAAATATATCTATCGAAAGTGATTTATTTAAATAGCAGGGTTCATATAAAGGACAGGCAGTTCATTTAGTCTTGTATATGTAAAAATAAATTACAGTATGAAGTTTGTTCCCAGAGTACCAATAAATAAATGAGAAACTGGGTGGAAAATTAGACAATTTTTACTCGACATCAACAACAAAAAAAAAAAAAAAAAAAAAAATAGAACACAAAAATCATTCCATACATATTTTTTGTCGATATATTAAAAAAAATACTGTATTCACTTTTTTTTTTAAATAATAAATTTTCTATACTGAAAAAGACAAATATTCCCAAATGATGTGAAGTGAAATGATGAATCCATCTTTGCTATCCTGTGCATATATGTATACTCATATATATTCTGTTTAATCCCATAGCGACAATTTCATATTCAACCCATAAACTTTATTTTCCCAATGCAAATCTAAATATTTTTATTCATATTTCTTCTGTTTGTAGTTTATTGGTCTGCGCTATTTTTAGGATTCCGTTAATTAAGATGTTCAATGGTACTTGTAAAATCGATCGATATGGCGCAAATTGCGTGAAAAATCTAATTCAGTTTGTTTTTTAATTATAGTTATGACTCAATAGATTGAAAATGCATGGTGTCGCCACTGTGCTCTGTCTTATTGAGATTAAAATTCGTATACGATCGCTAATTAAGCATTCGTACGGGCTTATCTTTTCAACTCGTCGTTATTTGAATGGTCTTATCTTCTTATCTTTAACACTAATTTCCCCTCGCCTTAGCTTTATATGGGCGCTTTACCTCCCGTAATAAAAACATTATTATTAAAAAAAAAAAAAAATTAATTAAAATCATGCTAAATAAAGGATATTCTAGGTACCAGTTGAAACGTCCCATGTTTTTTAAAACAGCCAAATTTAGGACCGTTTAGTTGGTATTAAGGCAAGTTACTAATGCATATTTTGAGCTGTAATATATCTGGTAGAGTGTGTCTAGACTTTTTGGGAAAACCCTGTATAGTGTCATTTATATAGTGTATCTCTGCAGTATATACAGGATGAACACTTTTAATATATTATGGCTAATACCTCGTTTTGTAGTTCAATCAAAATATAACTTCAGAAATTGATGAGAGACATTATGTTCTGACATCAAATTGGATCTAGTTCTCCGGGTTGCTTTAGCAGTCAATTAAGGTCCTAAATGGTAAGAGATAGAATTACATTTTAAGTTAGAAAGTTAATCCTGATAAAAAAAGCTAACTTTTTTTAAAATACTTTTTCCGGAAATCGTTTTTGGATGAAAAACGACTTAAAAATATGCACTTAATGAACTTATTATTGCACTTAATCGAAAGAAAATAAGTTGGCTTTAGAAAAAATGTTTAGACAAAAGTTATCAAGGACAATAAAGGTTATTCATGTGTTTTAATAACTTTAAAATCCAGGTAAATTTTCAAGATCATTGGAAGATGAAGGTTATATGATCTTGATACTAGGATTTCAAGTCAAAAAAATGGACAGAGGCGAATGTCTTCTATTGCCCTTGGCTAGCGTATTTTCTTTCGATTAAATGCGGTGATGAAATATTTTTAAGGTGGATTTCCTCCGAAATCTAACGATTTTCGAAAAAAATGTTAATCTGTTTATGACGGTCAACTTTCTAATTCAAAAATTAATTCTTTCTCTTATCTTTTAGGATCAAAATTGACTAATAAAACAACCCGAAGAACAGGGTGCAATCTGATGTCAGAGCATGATCTCCCCCATCAAACTCTGCCACTTCAAGTTATTATTATTATTATTATTATTATTTTTTTTTTTTTTGGTTTACTACAAAACAAACCATTAGCCATAATATATTAAAATGGTGGATAGTATAATGTATTAAAAGTCAAGTCCAATTCCCTTATGAAGGCTATAACGTGTAAAAGCGCTAGTTATTTATATGGTGAGTTTTTTTATATAAGTTATTGTTGCCTTCACTTTCACTTAAATCTTGGTGCGGAACCCTATTTTTTTGAAAATAAAATACAGCCCGTGTTATTTGCTGATAATATAGCTCTATATAGCTGAAATAATTTTTTTAATTGGTGAAGTAGTGAACTCAAAAAAAAAAACGATTTGTATATATTTTCATACAAACTTACATACCCAATTTCACCTTTTTAAAGGGTTAATTTCGAAAAACCCTTTCTGAAATGACACCTACAGGATAAAATCAATCTCTCACTCACAACTATAAAATATTTGCTATGTATCATTCTAGTCTTCACCCGCAGCTTCGTGCACGTTTTTGTTATTAAATAACTGGCTGTTTTACCTTGTAAAATATGCATGGTAAAACATAAAACACGAATTGCTGCTTTAACAATGTAAAATTAATATAATTCTTTGAAGTCGTCGTTGAATAATATTTATTTGCGATTATAGTTTCTAGATCATTATATTGTATTAATCACTTTTATGCAAAATGCAAACATTTATTCTTGTTTCACAAGTATTTTCATTCAATATCGACATAACCAGTACACATTGTTTTTCTACAATTTCGGTGTGAAATGATGAAATGATTCGGTATGAAACCATTGACATGTTTCATTTTAATTTCTTATTTTTTAGAGATACTAACTTAATAACTTAAAAGTTTTGAAAAAACCGTTTTTCTCGCGTGGACATTCTATTTGTTTCTTAATGTTTCGAAATATTTTTTTTCGAAACGAATTGCGTAAAATAGTTTGTTATTTAACCAATAAGATATTTAAAAAAAAAAAAACATGTGTTTTTATAATGGTGCCTTTCCATTTTGACATTGATAACATATTTAAAGGAAAACTTTCTTGGTCGTATTGGTATATGGGGATTTCATTTACTTAAGCTGATCTAGAAATAACTTCGAATTTGAACGCCCAGGTTGAAATGAAGTCCATCCTCAGATTCGTCTTAGAAGTATATCTTGGCCTTTTTAAAAAATGATTTACCAAACAAAATATTACAGTGTATGATCACTTTATATATACAATTTCTTATTTGATTTGTGACCGAACTATTTGGCTTACATACTTATAACAAATATTTTGTACAACCATAGGTTTTTTTAAAGTTTTCATAAAAAATTTTGATGTTAAACATCACAATATCTTTCATAAGCGTCTTTTATGTGCACTATCCTTGATGCGTTCTATATAGGCCAACTTTTTGAACTGTAAAGTGTGTTTTCGAACCAAATAGCACAATTTTATTTATTCGAATTTATTTGAAGTTATTTTAAATCATAATTAAAAGATCGAACGACTTAATAACGATAAAACTCTGTGCTATAAAAATATACTTTGTTTTTTGAAATTTGGCCTCGATAAAACGCATCAAGTATATGTATATTCAAAAGAAGTACGTTTTTAGTTATTACTAAAAACTAATTAATCCAAATACCAGTTCTATTCCAGTATTACAAGACTTACATAAAGGCCTCCAAAATTTTTCTGAGAATTAGCTTTTGACTAACATAAAGACCTGTAAAATGTTTGTGAGAAATACCTTTTGACCAAATAAATAATGTTAGATGTTTCATAAAAAAGGTCAATGGACCCAAATTTTTGTCGTGAACCGTTTTGAGGTATTTCTCAAAGGTCAAAGGTATCATTCTCATATTAACTAAAGTAAATCGATTATTTTCAATTACCAAAGACTAATCTTGCATTTAAATTGAAAAGATTCATAAAAAATTATAAACATGCCAGTATGTTACTTAACCCTCAAATAGATTAGATTTTCTATTCATTCTAATCCATTAAAATCCAAATAATTATTAATCCAAAATAAAAATTAATCCAAATAAATCATTAATCATTATTAATCCAAATAAAAATTAGTCTAGCATAGAAAATTTGAGGCATATTTTTCTACAGAAAGAATTTGAATTGAGGCCAGTATAACAACGTTATTAAATGTGTTTACGGCTATTACCCGTGAATACATGCCATACAGTTGCAAATCGAAAACCTTTTCGGAGGATTACTCTACGAAGCTCCTGGGTATGACTTATATTAAGCATCTCTTTTGTATGAGTAGAACCAATGTGTTGCAATAATCCGTGACTACTCCTTTCCGTTTTGATTCCAACTATTTTATGCTAATAATCTTTATACTGTCTATACAATTCATATGAGTATTGAAGAATCGGCAAAAATTGATCGACAAAAAAAGAAATACGTTCTTCAAAATGTTCAGCCAATTTAACGGAAAGTCGTTTTACATAAATACTTTACACCCTCCTTTGTTTTTAATTACTAAGTTCATTGCAGATAAAAAGACTTGCTCAATAAACAGGTGAAAAATCATTAGGTAGGAACATTAGTGTTTTATTTTTATATCTTGACCCCCGTAAAATAATACGCTTGCTTCAGTGCTTAACAAGTACCTAACAAGTGAATTACGTATCATAAAAGTGGCATACCTACCGAACCGAACAAGAAATTTGTAAAGGTATATGTCTTGGCCAATTTATTTTTATTATATATATATATTTTTTTTTTTTTTGGCACAAAGAAATCAATAAAGCCTCATATAAACCGATTGTTTTTATAGGAAAAAAAAGAAATTATCTTAAATTTTATTTTGAAACATCATACCTGTAGGTTGTATTTGTTTGTAGTATAATCACACACATGTGTTTAGTGTATATAGGGTGACTTTTTTAATTTGAGATGTGCAAAAAATGAATACAAAATAAGATACAAAACATTGTTTCACAAAAGTTTGATCATTTGAAAAGCCGCGCTCAATTCCAAATACATGAATATTTTTAGTTGGATAGGTTCTAGGTTAAATGACTTCATTTTTTTCAAATGGAACCTTTTATTTTTGTAGATGATTCGTATTTTTAGGGGAAAAATATTTATCTTTTATCTGAAAAAACATTTTTTTATGCATGTTATTTGTGATAAAAAATAACAGATATTTTCATTGATTTCTTATTCGAGAAAGGTTGTTTTTTAAGAAAATTTGTAGAATACGAAAAAGTGTTTTTTATTTAAATCGGAAATCTTTTGGAATTTTTTCATAAATTGATTGTAAATATCAAATTTATTAAAAAATTAGTTAAAATTAAGTCATAAGATTGTTGTCTGCTCCGAAATTATTTGATGTTGATATTACTGCGCTTTTTCATGATCAAAATGAACAAAATCTTTGATTAAGTATCTTCGAAATTTTTACATTGTATAAGAAGCGGTTTGAAGAAAACTGTTTGAAATTAAATTTAGAAAAAACGCATATATGTTATGTATCAAAAATATTATTCAGCAAATTAACAATAGGGTAGTCGATGCTTCGGATCAAGTTTTAAGGGTTAATAATAAAAATTTGAATAATAAAATGCATTTGGTATATCTTGCAAAGAAGTTTTCCAAACTAAGCTTTATGCTCTATAAAATAAAAGATATAAGAACTCCAAATATCATGATGCAGGGCTATAACACTTATATGCATTCCAATATAATAAATGAAATATTGTTCTGGGAAAATTCCAGAATTAGGACGTGGGGTTGAAAATATATGTAGGGATTCAGGAATATTTTCAAAGATACTAAGGGTATCAAATTATATTATGTTTACTTTATAAAACTGTAAGTTACATGAAAATCAGTTCAGCCGTTTATAAGTTGTGAAAAGTTATAGGTGATTAAACAAATTTTTTCAGCTAGTACTATATGAGGTGTTCTATTATTGACTGCAGGATTCCTAAATAAGCTCTTGACTTCCTAAGTCAGCTTATAAAGACAAACGAAAAAGTTATTCACCAAATTTCGATGTGAGACCTAATTTTCGAGATAATTAACCAAATAAATTATTAAATTTATACAATGACAGAGTACTTAGAAATATACAGATGTCTTTTTGAATTATATGAATTCCACTTTTTCAAATTTTTGTAAAACACGATCCAGTAACCTTTATATATTAGATACCATGATTATTACTGGATGGGGCTTAATAACAATTTAAAAAAGTGAGATAGATAATTGGATAATTAAATACGAGAAAGATAGGAATTTTTCTTGTATTATTGCCAGCAAAGTCTTTATGATTACATTTAATTATCATATTATGAATGTCACTTTTTCAAATTTTTATAAAACCCCATCCAGTCACGATAAAGACATGCTTATATTTCTAAGTGCTGTGTCAATGGATAAATTTATTAATTGATTTGGTTAATTATCCCGGGAATTAAGATCGAAATTTGGTTTTTCGTTCGTCGTTATAAGCTTATTTAGGAAATCACGAGTTCTGTAGTCAATTACAGAACACCATGTATATATGTCGTGTAAAAAACAACTTATCGCCCGTATTACGTTGTAAAATTAAGCACCATAAACGAAAGTTTTATGATATAGGTATATTGTGCTTAGTATAAAATTTAAGATCTTGATGATTATATCTCAATACTACATATATTAAATGAGAACAAAACAGTGCCAAGACATTTGATTGAATACCATACACGATATATTTCATATCAAATGTTTTGTTGTCCCTTTATCTTTAAACAAAGGCACCATTTTGTTTTTTTGTAGAAAACATATGCAGCGTTCGGTTGTAATCTTCTAAACCTTTGATTTAATACCCATCACTTTACATTTAATGCAAAATTTACTTTTAGATTCGTAGCTTTACGAAATTGCCTCTGCCAAGTGAGGGGGTAAAGTACCTGAAACATATCAGAATATGTTTAGAAGGGTCAAAATAATCTTAACGGATGGTTTTTTTAATATGAGATGGATATATAAAACAAATATGGTTGTGTTGGTCCTTCTTTATTAGGTAATGGCTAGAAAAACTAGCTAGTAATTTCCTACAGGATAGATGGATAGCTAGCGATGACTTCCAATTCTATTCGGGTGATTGTCATTTAAATTTAACTAGCGACCCGCCCCGGCTTCGCACGGGTGCAACTTTTCTGTAGACCTTTTCAATGTGTACAATACTTAGTACATTATTTTGATAAAACTCGTAGGGTTCAGCCTGCGTTTGCAATGTATGCGGAAAAAATGTAATTATTTACGACATCACTTTAGAAACCTCAAAAATAGCAGTACTTCTCCACTATTTAATGGATGTTATTATACATATAAACCTTCCTCTTGAATCACTCTATCAACTAATCAATCACTCTATGTATTAAAAAAAACCGCATCAAAATCCGTTGCGTAGTTTCAAAGATTTAAGCATACAAAGGGACATAGGGACAGAGAAAGCGACTTTGTTTTATACTATGTAGTGATAAAATGCCAAGCACGAGGTATCGATGAGATAAAAATATTCACATAAAGAATATACAGCATGCCTTTTTTAAGTTATCATATGCTTGAATCTCGATACATAAATTTTATCGAGGAAAATTCTTTAAACGAAAAATGTTAGTTTCAAAGGCACACATCTTATACCGGCTCTGATTCATAACTGACAATTATTAGATGAAAACTTTAAATTAAAAAATTGTTCTGTATAAATACGCAAACCTTTTTTTTGTAAACCGAATAGTTTAGACAGTAATTGATAGCAAAAATCTAACTTTTTGTTGAAACACAAACCACTTTTATTCGTTTTATTGAAAATTTTTTTCGAAGAGTGTCTAGATTTCGCAACAACAATTAAATAACAATTTTGAAACGAAAAAGCGATTTTGGGTAAAACTTTTCAGCCCGTTTTTGTCTAAACAGTACCTACGGTGTGTGGAAAAATGTTTAAAAAAAAAAGAAGTTTTTTCAGAAATAACAACTTCCTAATTAAGAGTGTTCATCTATCGATTACCACTTATGGAGTAGAGTCAGCTTTTCATTGTGCTTGAAAACCAAGATCAAGTTTAATGTCTGCGTAAGATGTGCGCATACACACCCAAAATTTTTTTGCTCGAAGCACTTTTATCGATAAAACTTATTTTTCAAATTTCAAGCATATATCCACTTAAAAAAGGACACCTTGTTTATTATCGATAATCAATAATGCTTAAAATGAGTCTATTATACATATTACCTAATTGTGCTGAGACAGTGACTTACATTGTCTCAGAATGGATAAAATTCTACTTGGCCAAACTAATTGTTTAAACAAAGATTTAGCTTGTAAATAGCGATGAAAAAAATTTGAAGGGTGTTAAGATATAGGGATTGGGTCCACAATAAAATTATATTTATCCATAAAATTTTTTTTTTTCTGTTTAAGGAACGATTGATGGTTCCTTAAACATATAAAAAAAACAGTTTTCCTTATACTTTAACACCGTTCAAATTTTCGCGTCGCTATTTCGAATTATATTATCATATTAAACAAATTATGCGTCTGCAAAATTTCATTATTCACGAGCACGTTCCGTTACATTCATACGTACACGGCGTACATAGATATATTCGTTGTGTGCGTAGTCATGGTAGGGCCAATAAAATCGATGCTAGCGCTTCCTGTGAAAAATTTTGGCGTTAAAGGGGACTGTTTTTACTAATTTACAGTTCTTTACATGTTAATGCTATAGAAATGTCAAATCAAAATTATTGTAAAACACGAATTAATTAAACTTAATGCATTAAAAATGGTGAAAATAAGAAATAAAATTGCACAAATATTATTTTTCAAATGTAAATTATCATAATTATTTATTTAAATTTGTGAGACAATAATATTAAATTTTCAATGTACGTCTTAAATGCAATCCATACAATTATATATGCATCCATACAATTCTATAATTAAAGTAGTGTATCGTTACCATGGAAACGAAACTCACGCACGGAGCGAATACTTTTCATTGAAGCTAATTCGGAATTGTTTGGTGTGAAAATTCCTACAATTTAAATTGATGAAAATTTCGTTTAAGCTCTAAAATTTTCATTCATTCAAGTTTTGCTCTTAAAATACCCGTTTCATTTATTCACTAAGAACTATATTCGTCACAAATTTAAAATAACATAAGAATGCTATATGTTAGCCATTAACACCCGCTTTTTGTAAGTATAACATCTTAGATTACTGCATAAAATAGATTCTTGGCAAAAGAAACAATTCTAACCTCAGATATTCATGAACTCTTTTTATATATGTTATTGAATCTTTTGTTCAAAATTTTCATTTTAAATAAAACTAACAATTTTAACATCTATACACATATAACACATATATACAATAATAATGGGTAAAAAATAAAATTGTATTCATATAATATTAAAATATTTTATATATGTGAAAAATTCTTTTCAATTCACATATGTATGTAAAAATAACATATGAAATAGGAAAAAGAAGTCATATTGTAAGTATACGTACTACATGTATATAGATAATATATTTACCGACATGTCATTATAACATCGAAAAACGGTATCATTCGTTCAGACAGCCATACTTACCGTGTGCGTAATTGGGTCTCACAATTAAAAGCTCTTCTTGATTTAGTGGACTACGGTAGCCTTTTAACCACTAATAGAATAACCATAACTGACGTTAATACTATTATAGAAAGGTTCTCTTTTTACTTCAGGCAAAGGGATATGACAAGAATTACATCATCTGAGCATAGCCCATATAAGCACTTGACCTTTTCGGAAGGATCGCAAGCATATCTATCATTAACTTGTCCAATACAATTTATACGAGTATTTGCGCAGTTACGTACCACAAACCATAAAATTTTAATAATCGTTATTAACAACCTAAGCTACACTATTGATCAAGAAACTAATTGCTCCCTCTGCAGCTTAAACGAAAAAGAGAGTCTTGCTCATTTGCTTTGTATCTGCCCGGTTTATAATTACGAGCGTTTCATCTTTTTTCAAAAAGCTAGCTGCAACCAAACTGATCTGGAAAAGATGTTACATGACATGAGCATCGGACATATAAAAAGAGTTTTCTGGCTTGTTAGAACAATATTGTTGATACGTTCCTTCCTACTAGATCAATAGCGATTCCATCGATAACTTCTGGGCTGATCATGTTTCTCTTTTGCTTGTAGAAATTAAATAATTAATTTTCGTTTTTCCCTCCTTCTTTTTAACATTGAGTTTGTTTTTTTCTTTTTTTCTTATTTCTAAAACTTGAATTTCCTTTATAAAGAATTGTAATATTCTAAATAAAGTATTATTATTATTATTTATTATATTATACTTACCGTGTGCTTCGCAGAATCCTGGAAAAATTTCATAATTTTATGGAAGATAATTGTCTTGGCTTCTTCAATATGTATAACGTCTTCTTTCAGGCACCCTCGTCTTCGAGCGTTAAGTACTAACTTTATATATTCACTTTATTGAATGAGGCTTCTGTTTTTTCCACAATCCTTCCTGGTGAACCCAAATGGTTCAAAAACTTGATAAAACATAAATCTCTTTCTCAAAGAAAACTTAAAAACAAGTGAAAACAAACAATTGACTGAGTTAATTGTTGAAATATCATGCCTAGACAGTGTTGATGACTCTATCACATTACACATACATAACTGATATTCCCATAATTACATACTATATAATTTACGCTTAATTTGCGCCCTCACGGGTAAACAGTGATATTTACGAAAAAATGTTTCAAACAAAAGTTGGTTATTTTTTTATAAGCAATATTTTTTATATTTTAACTTTTGTTTTATCTCTAACGGTTTACAAGATGGGTCCGTAGGAGACCCAAGGAAAACCCAATTGCCTATATTGCTCATTTACGAACTTGACCTCACTTTTTACGTCCTCAATACGCTATTAAAATTTCAGCTTGATATCTCTTTTCGTTTTTGAGTAATCGTGATGACAGACGGACAGACGACAGACGACAGGCAGACAGACAGACAACCGGAAATGGACTAATTAGGTGATTTTATGAACACCTTTACCAAAATTTTTTCCTTAGCAACAATATTTTTAAGCGTTACAAACTTGGGACTAAACTTAGTATACCTTGCATATTACATATATGCATGGAATAAAAATTGGTATTGCATCCCTACATAAAAGAAAAATAAAAAAAATAACATAATTTTTTTTATTATTAAGGCAGTACGAGCAATTTTAGATTTAGGGTTAAACATATTTGTACCTTATTTTCAACTTTGATGATGAATTTTGTTATAACTTGAATGTAGACGAAAAATAAGAATAAAATTTTTCGATACTTGCCTTGGTTTTTGAAATAATGAAAGCTGAACAATTAAACAAAATTTTCGATTTTAAAAAATTACGTCAGATATCGAAAATTTGATTCTTATTCTTTTTGTCATATATTGTCAAGTAATAGCATAAAAATATATATTTTTGTAAATTTGTGTTAATCACATAGGAATTTTTTTCCCCATCGATTAATTTTGGATAAATATATGAAAACATATCATTCATCTTTCGTTTAACCATAAAATCAATGTTAAATATGCCTACTTTTGAAGGCATTTATTTATTTAAAAAAATCGGACAACCCCTCTAAAATTTTCAGAATTGATTTAGACTTATTTCACCTTCATATAAAAAAAATCAAGCCAATTTAAAATTACCTTGGTACTCGTACATTCTTAAATTACTCATTTTCATTATTCTAAAGATATTCTAAAACATATTCGACTAAGTAGTTACTAAAAGTGAATAAATATTGATACATGATACTTGATTTAAAAAAATTCAAATTAAAACGGTAAATGATGTTTATTGTAACATAGTGGGAAAGTCAAATTTTAATAATATTACAACAAATAAACAAACTGTCAAGTCAAGTAGGAATGTTCTTCGATTCTGACGTTTGTGAACATGGGAATTGTTTTAAATGAGAATATCTTTATTTAGGAAATTTTTTCCATGAAAATTTTACTACAAAACTTGTTTTTTTGAGTCCAATTATCGATTTCACTCATTTTTGGAGATTCGCAGATGTATCTCTTGAAATAAATTTTTCAAATCATTGTCCACAGTTTAATGCTCCATCTATACGACTATAAAAATGTGTATAATGTAAAGTTCATTTCATATTACATCTGAACATTTGTAGTACATCACAAAACGTATATATATACTAAATGTATATACATATATATAATGAAAGAAGGAGTTTTATTTTCGAAATAAATGAATAATAAAAGCTTTTAACGTTCAACAAATTTTTTAAAATGTATTATCATGAATATTGTGTACAGTTTTCTAATTCTACCTGTTTTGTGTCCATTAATAGAAGAAATTTCTACAACTAACGCGGGAGAAATATGGGCTTTGAGGTACAGTCAAGATATAGAAAAAATTCAGTTGAACTTCTGTAGAATCGTTTTCTGTTGGGCAAGAACGACACCGGGTTATATTGCAAGACAAGAAGCGGGGATGGTTAATCTGAGTTGGTTCTCTTTGAAACTAGCATTAAATTGGTGGCTTAAATTGTTACGAATGCCAAATAATAGATACCCGAAGCTCTGTTTCGATAGACTAGTTTCTCTAAATTCAAACCCAGATAATATAGTCAAACTGAAGAAATTGAAGAATTATCTCTTGACTAGCTTGATACCCGCCCTCTTAGCTGGACATAAAAGTAAAAACCACCGCTTTATAAAAAAAAATAGCTAAAACAAATGCACAGTTTTCAATTTTTTTAAGTGTAAAATAGTCATAATTCATTGAGTAGATCAGAAAAGATGGCCATGAATTATTTTACATTTATTATTTAAATTTATAAAGAAATCTAGTATTTTTACAGAAATAGAAATATTTGTCTTGTCCTTATTTATTTTATTTATGCCAAATATTTAGTATAAATAGAAGCAATACTCAAATTTAACTTTATTGTTTAAAAATGTCTTGAATCAAGACGAAACATATGTAACAATAGATTTTATTAAAAAATCTCAATTTTATAGTGGATTACTGCAAAGTAAAAAAAAAAATTAAAAATATATTACGTGTATATTTCAATTATTGAAATGCAATTCCATAAATTAAAGATCGATACAATCGACTTTAATTGATAGTTCAAAATGATGATCATAGATGGAGCAGTAAAATGTCATATTAAATTTTATTAGCATTAACCGAAAAATGTAATGTATAAAAGGTTAAAAACTAAACGTAAAGATAAGTTCTCTATTTCCCTTTTAACATTATGGTCCAAAAGTTATGTTTTTTATTTGTGTTTTTAAATGACATTTGATGTTAGTTGTAAGCCACTTATATCGCGTATATGATCAATTGAATCAAATTTAAATATACTTCTGTTAGCTTCGAACACAAGCTTGTCCTCGCTTAAGGTTATTCTATTTGATACGCAATGATTAAAGTGACACCTTTACATGAGTTGTTATTCAGACTGGACACTATGGTTTACTTGTTGTTCAGTTTAACATCATTTACATTTTTAACACGCTTTTATTAGCTTCATACTTATGTTAGTATGTAACGGAAACATGATTTTGACCCCATTCAAATTCAGGATTTTCAGGATTAACGATTTTCATATCTGAAAATATATACATTTATTTGCGCTCCCACCATATGTATACTGAATTCTTGATAAATAAATAATAGTCAAAAAACTAAAAAAACGAAATAATAGTTTAAAAAAACTAAAAAACATCCTTTGGTAACAAGCTGAACGAACTGAAAAATAGAAAATAATTTCTTGTAATTCAAAAAAAATCATTTTATCGTAAAACTAGCTCTGAACTACCCGCTTTGCTGGGCAACATCCCCACTTGCACCCCTCCCTCCACATTTCCTTGCGTGGGATAACAGTTTTGTAATGTACACGTCATGCTCTTTTATTTGATACCCCACTTAGGTATATTTGTAAATATTCGATAATTCCTTCCCACTTTCTCGCTACACCTTTCTACCCTCCGAAGGTTAAAAGTATATAAAAACAATAGATCTTTGAAGCTGGTTGTATATCGTGTCAATATTTCAGCTTAATCGATGCACAACTTTTTTAGTTTTTGAAGCATATCCCTTTCAACCCCTATTTCAACCCCTTACTCTACCGCATCAAAATCCGTTGCGTAGTTTCAAAGATTTAAGCGTACATAGGGACATAGGGACAGAAAAAGCGACTTTATTTTATACTATGTAGTGAAGCGTGGGGTACTTTTTAAGATATTTTATAATGATTTTACTTTTACCAATATCTGTCTATAAAATATTTACAACAATTGAAACTTAGCTTTTTTTAAGATAAACTTTTGTTTTTTAATTTAAAGAAATTATTCCTTTTCATTCAGCTAGTTACAAATGCGTGTTTTTTAGTTTTTTTAAACTATTATTTATTTAATTTATAAGTAGATACGTCATTATTGATCTAAACACTTTAATTACAACGATTTTAGGAGTAGGAAATGTAATTTTGACACTGAACTTACATTAGACCACAGTAGAAACATGTCTATTCACACCTACTCTTTGTTAGAGAAAAGATATGCAACTGAGCCAATTCTAGACTTGAAAGTCGAATAAAAAATGAACATGTACAGAATTACGTCAAGTTTGTACAACTCTTACTCTTAACATGTTATAACTTTTTACAGTTAATATATAGCTTTCAAATTATTGGAGGAAAACTGTTTTCTTTTTTTCATTATCCATTTCTTATTTTTCCAAAAGCTTAACCATGCGAAAGATATTTTCGAGCTCAAAATCCGCAATTCTTGTAGGTACCAGTAGTTTGTTATCCACAATTTTTTTGCGTATAAAAATTATAAATTATAAATGATATTCATTTTGCTGAAAAATTGTATCGTCAAAATAATGTAATTCCCACTCATAAAACGATCTAAATTTACTAAATCTGTTCTTTAATTATTTGCGTTAAAAGGTAAAGGCCCATAGGTTCATTTATAATAGTACAAATATTATAAAAAGAATAACTTAAGATGTAACACAGACATTTATTTATATAGTAAAAATAAAATACCCAAATGAAAATAATAAATTTAAATATATTCAAATTATTATTATTTTTTAATTAATATTGTATTTAAATATTCAACTTGAAAAAATATCAGGAGAACGGTAATAATATTATACATTTAAAAATATTTTAACAATAGCAACGTTGGAAGAAGTAGAATAAAAATTATTTTTAAAGACCGACATAGAAAAGTAATATCTCGTGGTTGAGTTGAACATTGAAATTAGTACCTCAGGAAACTTATTTTATTCTAGAAAGGCTTATGGAAAGCGATGTGAGAGATAACCAGTTCTTCGGAACTCGGTCCTAGTGAGCAGATTTCAAAAGTTCCTGAATTCGTATGCCTGAATTGGGTTCTGTTTACTTGAACAACTTCAATGGGTTTTTTGATAATTTTTCTTTAGACTTTATGGAGCGCTAAATTAAATACTGTAATGCCTCGAACGATCGCAATAGGCTTTACCAAATGTCAAATTAATAGAGAATTCGTGTATGTTGAGGTATATGTTATTTCTTAGAATATTTATATTGTATATAAAATAGTAATATTAAAAAATCGCGTAACTTTGAATTCACGTAAATTAGAGTAGCGGAAATCGAGATATTACTGTATAAGAACATTTAATCTAACACCTTCAATTTCTGTCAAGTAATCTTCTCGTTTACTTCTTTCTGATGTGGCCGATATAAAAATTGTATAGTAGATTTCCCAGATAATGTAGACAGAAGAATTTCATCTATTCTACCTCGAATTTAAACAAGAAAGTTCCTTTGAAGTTTTTGAATCTGAGGTACCATTAACGATATACAGCTTCATTATCTATCATTGAAACCTTGAAAGTTTCTCGATTAAATTAAGTCAAAATTTTTTAGAATGAGTAAATTTAGCAAAAAATAAAGTTTACTACAATTTATCCTCCCAGAATTTTTCATTTTAATTTAAATTTTAGAGAGATGTTCATGTTCAAAGTTCTAAACTACAAAATACGAAATTTTTTGACAAAAAATTAATCTAAATTTCTAATAGATATTTAACGAATATTAATCTTTTTTTTAATCAATTAATGAGTGACTTTCAAGAAGTCTAATGAAACATTTTAAGGAAAAAAAAATTTATGTAGAAGTTTCCATTTTTCTGTACGTGTTTTACGATAAACACGGGGTCCCGATTAAAGATAAACGATAAACATAGTTAAAAAAAGCAAAACCAATTTTTATAATTCTATGCTTCAGATAAGTCAAAATTATAATATTATAACTAATCAATCATCAGATATGACAGCAGTACAAATATCAAATAGTAAAACAAGATAGAATAAATAGATTTTTATCTAATTATATTGTAGTAAATAATTATTTAAAACGTTTAGATAACTAAATAGTAACCCTGGAAGGCGTACTGCTATAATCTTATATAATATACTGCTTTTATTCTCCTATCTAATTGATACGATAATCCAGGAAAATGATAGAATTGTAAATCTGGATTTTCATTTAGTGTATTTTCACAATCGAGAACACAGCACTTTCGATTTGATTTATTAAATAACCAATATTTATTTTAATTTACACATTTAACATATGTATTAAATGTTATAATGTATTAAATGTAATAATATAATAAGGTTTTTTCTGAATCAGATAAAATGTCAGAAAAGTTGCACTCTTCGTCGCCCTATTAGCTCAATTGGTTACAGCGTAACCAATTCTGTCCGCGGTATTCTTAGGGTACCGGGCTTGATTCCCGCCGTCGCAACAAAATTAATTTAATTAATAGTTGTGATTGACTGGTGTAGTGCATGGTATATGCATGAAGGAGGTGCACTCAGCCTCTGAAATTGAGGAGCTAATAAATGAAATTATCAACGGAAAGGTGATAAAACACATATATGGTATCACAATGGGCTCTATAGCCAAAGTGTGTCCTTCGTGGGCAGCCAATATAACCTAACCTAACCTAAGATACATTACTAGCGTATAGTATCTACTGTCATAGTTCTACCAAAAGTGTAAATGCATAATTGAAATTAACTAACATTGAGCTCTTTCTTTCTGACAAAGTCAAAAAGACCTGAAAGCGTACTTCAAGACCGGTCAATCGAATTTACTAGCGGTAGTTTCCGAATATATTGGAATAAGTCATCTCAGAAAGTGTATTAATACCACAAGAGCATTTTACATAGTTTCGACAAATATAATTCGACGAATATGAGTACACGAATATAAATAATGAAGTATTTCTACAATATTTCATGTATTAAAACATCAGCTACTGTGGAAAAATTTTAATTACATTATAATCAGTGGCGTGCACAGAGTTTTTAGACAGGGTAGGAAGAAATTTTTAAAAGCTACTATATAATCGGAAATACTGCATGTTGGTTTTAGTTCATCGTCATAGTGAGTGAATAAAGATGTAGGTATTTGTAAACACAAATATTCATAGATTGGCTGATCTTTAAAGATTAGAATTAAATAATAGTGTGAGTATACGATTTTTTTCCAAAGATGTGATACTTAAGGGGAGCTTCTAAATGTTGTTCAGATTGATCGTGATTTTTGCGGTCGTAGAAAAATTTTGTTTAAACATTGTTTTAACCAGTGTCGTTCCAGATGGTTTTATTGTTAGCATGAATAGTTCGTGGTTGGAGGCACTCAGCAGCGCTAGTGCAGCGCAATGCGAAATCACTAAAAATTCAATGTATGCCGTATATAAATATAGATGATACCCGTTAAGATGTTGTGCTCATTGATAGTACTGGTAGATAAATAATATTAGATATCAGAACAAGATTATACATATTTGTCTGAATTTTGTAGGGTGGGCAGTGTCTTTCTGTCTAAATGTAATGCACGCCAATGATTATAATTTAGAATCATCACCGAGAAAAGCCGTTAATATTATTTTATTTCTAAGACTAAAAACAGTTATAAAGAGTTAGCGAACACGAAATCTTGGTTTTGAATTGTAGAACACCTTATTTATATGTTAAAGTAAAAGTTCTGATATAAAGTGTATAACAAAGTAAACTCGATTATCATGCCCCTTTAGGGATTGTCGATAAATTCAATGAATAAAATACTTTTACCTTTACAAATACGTAATAAACAAAAGATAACAAAGTCAACTTGATCGCACTTGATCAAATATATTTTATTTTATACATGATATTGATAACATTGAATGTAATATAATAGTATCTTCTTCATAGTTAGCTTGGTACTTTTCCTTTGAAATTTTTTCCTGAGTGAGAATTTAAAAAATATGAGGAATATAATTATTTGTATCCATGAATCGTACCCTGCAGCTAGCCGTTGAAAACCGTTTAAAAATACTCTTAAGAACCAGGGCTAGCACATAAATTATTTCCTGAGTTAAGAGGAAAGCTCACTTACTATTTTAGGGAACTTTTTCTAAATGCATTTACGAACAAAACGTGTTAAACATCAAAATCAGTTTGTGGGCAAAAAACTTTGCTTTAAATACATTCATTACTAACTGCATATATATAATTCACTAGAGTGATACCCACCCGCTTCGCTGAGTTTAAAAGTAAAGATAAGTAAAGATTGGTCTCGCTTATCCTCTTTCTATAACACTCGAAATAATGGTAGGGATTGTTTTACACAGGTAAAATATATGTATGGTTTTCTGTTTTTTTTCTTTAAATGTATAATAGTCGTAATTATTCATTGAGTATATCAGAAAAGATGGCCGTGAAATATTTCATATTGACTATTTTTACAGAAATCTGTAATTTATCGTAATGTCAAATGACTACCTACATTTACAGAAATCTGTAATTTATGGTAATATCCAATTAAATTAATTTTTAATTTTTTTTTTTTTTTGTTATTAATATATATTTATAATTTATATCTCATGTGTTATTCTGAAGTATAAGCTTTATTTCTGTACAGTTTCATTAAAATCCATTCGCTGGTTTTAGCGTGAAAGCGCAACAAACAAACAAATAAACAAACATGCATAATTTCGCATATATAATATATAGAGAAGAGATGTAAACCTGATTTAAAAACAATATGAAACAAGTATTTAATTGAATAAAATCATTAGCTTTTGCAGAATCATTTGCACCGCTTTTTGTATGATAACAAGTTGTATTTTATTATAAAACTCGATTACGCAATTTTCATTTATTTTAATTTCAATTCTTTTCAATAACAAATTTTAATCAAAATAATATTTGTACATAATATTTTGCTAGACCATAGAAGAATATTATTTCTCTACCAAAAATAAATGGTATAAAGGAATAAGTTATGCGTAATAAATTTTGAAAATAGATAATATAAAAACCTATATTCTGTGATATGATATAATCAAATTGAAAATGGATTTTCATGTATTAAATTATAAATAAGATTTTTTTTTGTATCATCTAAAAAAAATTATCTGTTATGAAACGAGGTTAGAATTTATTTTTGGTAGGAAATGAAAACTCTAAACAAAAATAAAATGCTACAAAAAACATCTCATTTTTGAAAATAAATGTTCCATTAAAATCATGTAATAACAATTGATATGTTTTCAGTTTTAATACCATGTATATATGAAGTAAGGTATACTAATTTTGGTCCCAAGTTTGTAACGCATAAAAATATTGATGATACGAACAAAATTTTGTTATAGGTGCTCATTAAATCACTTAATTACTCCATTTCCGTCTGTCCGTTCGTTCGTCAACACAATAAAATGAGACAGAGATATTATGCTGAAATTCTTATAGTGCGCTCGTAAGGAGTGAGTTTGGGTTCGTAAAAAAGCAACATAGTTCAATTGATTCTTGGGTCCGTAGAACCCATCTTATAAAGCTACAGAGATAAAACAAAAGTTTCAATATAAAAAATTAACAACTTTAGTTTGAAACATTTTTTCGTAAATATCATTGTTTTCCCCCCAGGGAGCAAATTAAGGAAAAAATTTTGGTATCCATTTCTCCAAAACTACAAAAGATGGTGGTCTTCAGCTAGTAGTTTTTGTGAAAGATTCGAGTAAAAGGAAAAAAAAATTATAGAAACTACTTTCGTAAAACCAAAATAAATTGCTTCCGAAAGGTGGCCATAATTGCCATAAGTTTAGTGCCAGCACTGACATTCAACACTTTCGATACAGCAGGAGATTGCAACAATTAAGTCATTATTTGTTTTCACTTGTTTATTTATTAAAATTATTTCGAGGCCCATACAAAGTTCTTAAATTAATGTCTCAAAAATACATTTTCAGTAACGCCTAAAAGATTTCAAAAGTTATATTTCTCTTTTGATTTAGCAAAAAAATCAGCCTGTCAAACATAGAAGTTATTTGGCTAATGCTTATGTTTCTAAGAAAAATGTTAGTTTTTAACTTTTAAGTTAGCTTAAAATTCACCAAGCAATTTATATATTATTGATTTTCATTCCAAAACTTCAGACAAACAAAAAATTCCAGAGTTCCTTCCTAAAATTTGTTCGATTAGCTAACTGCATTCATTCTTTGATTACAATTCAAGACGATAGAAATGAAAGTGAAACCATTAGAGATAATTCGTACATGCTGGTATAAACTTTAATACAAATAAAAAAACTTTTAACAAAAAGAAAACCGACTTCAAAATAAAAACTTTTTCAAAACAAATTGATATGCACTAAAAAATAAAGATAATATAATGTAGTTTAAATTATTGTTATTTTTGGAGTCGGTGTCAGCCAAGGAAGCAACTACGATAGAACAGTTTGCTACCTTAGCTTGGCTGGCACCGACTCCAAAAATAACAATAATTTTAACTACATTATATTATCATGATTTTTGTACTTTTTAGTGCATATCAATTTGCTTTGGAAAAGTTTTTATTTTGAACTCGGTTTTCTTTTTGTTAAAAGTTTTTTTTTATTTTGTGATTTTTAGTGAAGTACACTAACTAATTTGTCACTAAAAAAAGAATCATCGAAATCGGTTGGCGTGATATTGAGTTATTCGTCCATTTGTCGTGCATACTTAATGCAAATTTAAGACTTTTATGGTTTTCTCATGGATGGCGTTATCAGAACTTGACCAAAATGGAATAGGACCACACGGGAAGCCCTAGCTTTCAAATAGAATCATCAAAATCGGTTCATCCAGTCGAAAGTTTTGAGGTAAAAAAAAAAAAACAGTCGGAATGATAACATCCTCCTTTTTGTTTGAAGTCGGTTAAAAATGGCTCATTTCTTCAATACATTTAAATAGAAACAGAAATAATGTAGAAGATAACTTAATGGCACTGCAATAAAAAAACCACCACCATTTTTTCAAGTTCATACCCCTTCCAACCTCCCACCATGAAAATAAACACGAATAAATATGGTATGCAGTATAAAATAACAGAATCCATATTTAAATGTTTTTGCCTCGCATTGTATAATTTAACAATTCATGATAAAAAGAGAAATAAAATTCGTTCGTATAAAATTTGTATCTGGGTAGTACATTCATACATACATACATATTTATTAAATTGGCTTTACTAGTTACATAGATTACTCAATAACTTGGCGTACATCTGTCTCCAGTCTGGCCTCTGGCCACTTAACTCTACACACTTAATACAAAATTCTCTTCACTCTATGAATGACGTCATTGGATTTCACAAATGAGCAAAGTACTAGAGATATAATTTATACTAAATGTTACAGTGCAGGGAATCATCCACCAAATGAATAATAGTTGGAATAAATGTTTCTTTGTAAGTTAGGAGGAAAAATGTTCGTGTCCTGAGAGATGGACCGGCGAGTTACTGTCTAAGTAACTTTTTTGAATATGTATTGAATAAAATTAACCGAGAATTATATTCTAATGGGACTGTTTGCCTCATTTGACCCCACTATGGGTGAAATATATAAAGGACTCTGGACACAATACATTGATTTTTGGTTTCGGTTAAAATTTTTTGAAAAAAATGGATTAAGGTAGTTTTGACCATGCTGATAAAAAGTTCTCAGGGGCTCCACCATCAAAAACCCTTACCTTTTGAACTACAACCCTTCAAAAGTTAAAGACTTTTTGAGCAGCACTATCAAAACTACCATAATCCTTTGTTTTCAAAAACTTTTAACCGAAGCCAAAAATCAATGTATTGTGTCTGGAGTCCTTTCAAATAAATCGATTAATTTTTCTAATTAATAATATATATAATTCAGTATGCGGCACACTGTATTTTATTTCTTGTGCATTAATTTAATGTAGCTTCTGTTACTTGTTTTTTGTACTTTGTAAGAACTTTTAATTTAAAACGATTTTTCAAAATGAAAATATTTTCATATTCTATATACGTCTTACGAGAGACTATTTTATTACGTCATAACCGAAAACTAATGATCATAGAAGAAAATACGTGTACTAATACCTTCCCTACTAAAAATTTTCCTTACGTTAACTTACCCACAGAACTAGGTAGAAATTTGGAAATTATATTGGTGTGCCGAACAAATTTTGTCTTTTAGTGAACATTGTAAGCAGCATATTGCTAGGGTTTCCGTACTATCTATGATCACTCTAAAGTCTAAATTCTTAGCACTTGGTTGAATATGATGCTTGTTTATGTCATATAACATCGACTAACTTCATTCATTCGAATTGTATATTTGCAATTTTTTACCATGTTAAGTCACATAACAGCAAGATAAAAGGTTTTTATCTCACGCGAAAATTATTCAGAAATTTAACTGACTTTCCAAAAATCCTGCTGTTTAAGCTTGGTAGATTCATAGTACACAGAAAAACTGGTTTTCTTGGCCCAAAAGTATTTTTACTTTTTAAACATAAGACCAAAATTTTATTGAGGCAAATATTCTGTGTAGGTATATAGAAAATACGATAAAGTATTATCACATCAACGTGTGACTGAGATGCAGCATTTTTATTTCGGTTTAGAAAATTTATTGTTAGTTTTTGTTCGATTTTGTTATTAGCAACAAGCAAACACATCTGTAATTCTGTATTGTTATTCGAAAGCTTTGAAAAAAATAAATAGAGTCATTAAAACTGTATTTGGTATAATTTGTTTTTGTTTTACTAAAAAATTTGCAATGTTTGGTTCATAGTGGTAAAAAAGAATAATTTTTTAGTCTTTTTCTTTTCTATCCATTTGTCTTTCGATGTATGTAATTTATCATGGATTTTATTCGTTTCTTTTATTGAAATTCGTATTTAGTTTTCAAGAAACTTAAAGCGTTATTTTATCCAGTGTATACGAATTTACAGGGTGTGATTAATTCTTAGAATCATGTATTTATTGCCCTGCATTTCTCACCCTGTGATTTTCGGCGTTTTTTATTTCTACAAACTAATCAGTTGTTAAATCCAACTCAGTTGTATGCTCCAAGTGCAACAATTCTTGTACCGCCAGCTATTTGGCGCAAATGTCCACACTCGCCGATCGGAAAAATAGTATACCCACCACAGGGGAAGGATGTCTCAGATTCTTAATTTTTCTTGTTTTTATTTTGAGTGTGAAAACTAGCTGATAAAATACTCGAATTACAAAACTCTCGAAGCTGATTAGCCTACAACACAATTTGTTACGTACTTGAAAAATATAGATACGAGTAACGTACACTATTTATAACAGTATTACGGTTTAATTATACCGATTATGACTATGTGGTATTCAAAATACATATTTATACAGAATGTTCTGTTATTGACTGCAGAACGTGGGCCTACAGAATAAGCTCATAAAGACGAAGGAAAAAGTTATTTACCAATTTTGGATCTGAGGCCAACTTTGCGAGAAAATTAACAAAATAAATTAATAATATAGTATTAATAAAAAGTAAATAACTTTATCGAATCACAGTTCAATAAAATATTGAAGGCTGGTAGGTCCTAAATTCTATTTACATTTATAAAATAAAAACACTAAAAAAATACATAATATTGTATATGTGTATAAAAACATCCTTAAAATAAAATAATCAGCATAACATGTCTGAATCAGTTTACTGAGTCACCATCACCTTTAGTTTATTGTATGCATATTGATATAATATAGTAGTGGGGACGATTGTATTTATGTACAATGTAACACACCCTACTTATTCTTCTTCTCAAATAACAAAATACCAGCCTTCCATATTTATTGAACTGTGAATCAATAAAGTTCTTTACTTTTTATTAATATTATATTAATTTATTTTGTTAATTATATCGCAAAGTAGTCTTCAGATCCCAAATTGGTAAATAACTTTTTCCTTCTTCTTTATAAACTTCTTCTGTAGGCCCATGTTCTGGAGTCAATAACAGAACACCTTCTATAATACAAAAATTGATCTAGGAAATTGGGGAAAAATTGAAATTCAACTACCATCATTGATTAGTCGAAGTGAATACTCAAGTTCATGTAAACACCGTGTGTATTTTGTTAAGTATTATTTATACAACATAATCTTAAAAAAATTTATACCCAGAAAAAAAAATTCCCATGATTTTACGACATTTTTTTTTATTACTTGAATGTTCTTATCATAATTTTTTCAGTTTTCATTTCATTAAATTGATACATAGATCATACTAGATTGATATCAAGTGATTTTTTTTCTGTATATATTTTCTTATCCTATTAAAAAATAGTGCTATGTCGTTACATCAATTTAAGATTTATTGTCAATGGTTATATAAAAAAGTTATGTCTAACATAACAACTACATTTCTATTTAAATCTGTTTACATAGTGTTTAGTGAAAATATAATATATAACTTAATATTAAACTTTATATAGCACTAATACAACAAATGTAGCAGGATTTGATGGCGGGTATCATGTTCTGACATCAGACTGGACCTAGTTTACCATGTTGCTCTCATAGTCAGTCTATTTAGATCGTAAAAGTTGACTCAACTTCATGAAGATTGTTGTTACTAATTTACAGAGAGTTTGAGATAAACTTATTGATCATTTTTATAATATATAAAATATTGGTACAGGGGTAAATTTAATACACCGAAATCAATAGTAAGAAATAGGTCGCTGATTCAAGTCCGACTCCAGGAAATTTAATTTTTTAAATAAACCTAATTTCTATTCCAAAAATAGAAACATAAGTTGTCCCGGTCTGCTCATGCGGTTGTATCATCACATCACTATTTTGTTGTAATATTTATAAGTGGTATTACCAATTTAAAAAATATTGTTTAAAACTATGTTACATTTCAAACCAACAATAATTGAAATTTGTTAGACAGTACTTCAATACAAACAACTCATGTGAGCAACTTCATCATTCAACCGCGTACGGTAGTTGTATCACATTCGTTGGCCCATTCGCCATATTTGCTCTCGCGGCGATGTTGACACAACCTCATATCGGTTGATATGACGAATTTTTTTTCAATGTTGGAATCATTATTTGAAAAGAAATAAAAATAAAACTTTAAAAACGTAGCTTGAGTTTTTATTTTTGGTCATAAAATTTGTTAAAGTTTTTCAATTTTATTCAACGATTTTTCGGAAATTTAAAATCGATTGATTTGTTTCAACGATTGATGACTTCAATGCTGATACTATTAAGTCATACACTGACGTCAATTCTCAAATATCACAAATGGCGTTTTTAAATGATAAAAGGATAATGTTTTCTTCTACTGCTACCAAATGGCAAAATACGTGTCATACCTCACAAATCAAGTTATTAAGACATGATGAAACTTGACGATGAACCATTTGGTTTAAAAAGTATAGAAGTGACCATTGAATGGGACACGGTTATTCAGTTATTAAGACATGATGAAACTTTACGATGAACCATTTGGTTTAAAAACTATAGAAGTGACCATTGAATAGGACACGGTTATTCGTTAATTGTTTCTTATATGTATGAGGAAAGCCAAGACGTGAACTATGAGTAGTTAATAATAATGATATAAATATTGCATGTCCACGGTCCCATATTATTTATTACGTATCTGCCATAACCACCATTACAAATCATGTATTTTCTTGATCGAATGTGTTGTTGATCGAAAGTGTATTATATTAGATCGGCGGCTTGTGTATAAAAAAATTTCTGGAGTGTGGTGTTGCTATTCCTAAAAGAACAAAAATTTGAAAATTATGAGCCAGATTTTTTCATGTGTCGGAGTGTCTGTTTGTTTGTTTGCTTGTTTGAAGTAAATAACAGCCAAACGTTTACTGATTTGATTTTCTTATGTACATAAAAAAATGTTGATTTTTCAAAAGCTTAATTTCCTGTTATGCAATTTGACAGCGATTCTCCGAGATTCATTTACATTGAATGTGTGTAGAATCGTTGTGTTATTTATGCGATTTGAGAGCCTTACTTAAGGGGGTATTCTGGGCTAGAAGCCTAAATTGAAGGCATTTATCAAAGTAGGATTTCCATATGATATTTATTGACATTTTCAAACATAATACAAAAATTGTACAAAAAAATTGAAAATTCATCGAATTAGAGGCCGGTGAAGTGGAGCCTACAAAAAACATGGCACCCTGGTTGACACGATTTGAGCCCTTGACACTCCGAAACTAAAAAAATTGAAAAATTCTTAATTAGTAAAGATGTCGCTATCGTCTGAACCTCAGTCAAAGAAAACAAACAAAACGCCGCGGAAATGAAAAAAATTTTGTTTTAGCTCCTTTTTTTTTTAAATCCAAGGTTCAGACGCTAGAAAAATTTATAATGAAGATTCCCACCAAATTTTGATGAAAAGAGTCTAGTAGAAATGAAGATATTATGCCAACCACCTCGAAAAATGTAGTTTCAAGAAAAACGCATTTTAAGTTTGATAGACAATTCCGGCAGAGTAATTCGGATAAAAATATTACTCACTTTGAATAAATCGGCCATCCCAGATTCATACATGGGACCTTCTTCTACTTCATATACAATGTCTTGCAAAATTATTTCTGCTAACCGAACGGTTTTTCCTTCTTTTGAAGCAGCAGAAGTTTCCAGTACAGAGAGATCAAATCGAACTTCGTCACCAGAAAATTCGCTTTATGTCCGAAAATAATTCGAATTTTGAAAAATCGTATTCTCAAGGGTCTGACCTTTAAAAATATGCACAAAAAATCGATTTCTTCAAATTTCTAGACTAGAATACTGCCTTGACATTCATCATCCAGAAATATCTTTCGATTTGTTCATATCCTGGCAACATTCAGTCTTACCATTCTTTATAAAACTTAAAACTGGTATGCATACATTTTTGTCAGTCTGCCGTCGGTCTATGTTATATAGAAATTTAATGTGTCAACAATCTGTAGCAATGAATTTTTATGATATATCCTGTCTAAGTTTTTTTTTTGACCATTTACTACACAAACGTACGAATATAAACGATATTTGTTGCCTTTTCTTTGGATCATTTACTTTATACCAACATATCTGTGTTTGGAATCTATCTGGTTAAATTTTAAGGATATTTATAGTGAATTGCTTTTGGTTTTTCTCCTTCATAGATTTCTCCCTCTATCATCTTAAAAATACACTATATTCATGTATCGTTAACTAATTGCATTGTTCCACAATTGAAAAAGAAATATAATAATTTTTTTCCTTTTTACAGGTATGTACATAACATTTTCCGTAATGAAGAAGTCTTTGATCGTAAGTATACCTTTTATCACTAACGAGTTTAGGAGATATGCAAGGATTGAATAATACTAGGAATTTCATCAAATAATATTTTTTGATCAGGTTTCCAAGTTTCTATTAATCACAAAAAATTCCTGGGTTATCGGGTTTTTTTATTATTATTTTATCGTTCAAAGTTGAATGAAAAAATATCCTAAATCATATAGGTTATCCTTTTCTATTGGATATTTCTATTTCAAAAAATCAAGAGTGTGATAAAAAACTATCTAAAATATTTAGACAATCTTGTAGTGCGTTATAATATCTGAAAAACATAAGATTGTCGATTAGAAAAAAACAAAATTTTAATATAATTATGAGTTCATCGAAAATCCATCATTTGATGAACAGGGATGACTATAGTTAGAGTATTGATGATTGATGAGAGATATCTATATTATCAAATTTATAAGCAGCACTTGCACAAAATATATTATATATTTTTGTTGTTGCGTGGTTTTGTAAAGCTAAAAATACATAAAACATTATTTGAAAAATTAATGTGAATATAATGTCATTTTGTAATAAAAAGTGAATATATGTGGCAAATTTTAGATTTTCTGAGCCAGTAAACTAATATTCCTTTTTTCAATTGAAAATAAAATTATTTTAAGGGCACTTGCAAATAATTTCTTTGTATATTACATATACTGATCTTCCCTAACAGGCCTTTACAACGCTCTATCACATGTAGTTTACTTCCAAATAAGTCTAGATAGCTAAACCTTCCCTAGTATATGTTGCTCTGGTTTGGCACTATATGCTCTTGAAATTGCAATTTTGAAATCGTATTTCTTCCATAACTTTAAAACGGACAGAGCGTTTTTGATAAAATCTGGTGTGGTCACACGATTTTTTATACAAAGCAGGTCATATCAACCTTATCAGTAATATCAATTCATGGGCGTAAAATGTGGGGTTTTTGGTAGCTTAAACCCTCCAAAATTTTTACGCTTATGGAGGTAAAGGATTTTAAGTATGGAGTTTAAATGAAGTTAACTGTTTACTACAAAAAAGGTGCTTTTCATAAACATCGATTATTCTCAAGGTTTACTCAAAATTTCAAATTTTAGCTTTGGTAGCAGCAAGATTGAAACAAAAATTAAGTTTCGAAAAATTATTTTCATTTGATTAAGATATTCAAGCTATATGTGGAGCATTTTAAAGACCTTTTAGGGCCACCTTGTATAGCAGAGTTAAAAGGCCGCTTAAACGCCTAAAAAGTGGTTTACCTGGATTTAGCAATGTAAAAAAAATTAATATATAATGGACTTTTTCCAAGCTTATTGACCTCACTGTAAACTACATATAAACAGGGAATAAATAATAGTTCGACTTTTCATTCCTCAGTTGTTCTACAGGTATAACAGCAAATGAAACGATAAAAACATTCTACCAACATCGAAACGATCTTAAGAGTATAAAAAAACACACCACTCTTGATGTTAAAGATAGAAAGAAAAGGAAAATCTGCTTGAATACCAGTGTATGAAGAACAAACAAAGGCAGATTATATAGAAAGCATTGCTATTAGATAAGGAAAGTTGTTGAAATACGTTGAAATGTATTTAAAGGAGGAGGTTGGCGGGAGAGTGAATTCAAGATGAAAATGTGCGTGCGTGACACAATTCAACATTTCGTTACTCGCATATGTACATACTTTCCTCATATCGAATTTCGTTAGTATCAAATACGATTCATATCGAAATATAAACCGAACAAGATGTTATTTAATAGGGGAAGTTTTACGGTTTGCGAATGTGTATGTGGTTTATGCTATACATTGTCCATTCAAACGATTTCAAGTTGACATACAGATGATGACCCCTTTTTGTCTTTATAAGACTCTTTAACAAACCACTTAAACAAAAGCGTGAATCTATATCTAGATACCTTTATACAACTCCTTGTATAAAATTACTTGACTGGTATAAGATGTAACAAGTGTGAAAATATATGAAGATATATTAATAACCTTACAAAGAATTGTCAAGCCGAAAAAACAATTAATTATTGTAACCCACAAATAACGTCAAAAACTGTAATCTGTTTCTATGTATAAAATTCTATGCCTTATATTTAAACAACTATTTCATTTGGATGGACTTATTTTTTCGTTTACGAATTGTATTCTTATTTTTTCTGTAACTTTCTGTAAGTAATAATTGCGAAAAAATTCCCGAAAACCTTCAAAGAGCTTTTCCCATTTTCACACTCAACACTCAGTAGGTAAATTTTCCTTTCAAACAAACCTTTGCTTGAAATTTTTTTTTTTTTTTCATAAAACGCTTTGATTGTTTATAACTCTTTTAATTGTTGACGCTAAGAGATATTCAGATCAGCCTGAAATTTTTCATAAGAATTCGCATAATATCACAATTGTTGAAGTATTATATCCATTAAAATAATCAATTTAGAAAATGAAAAACCCGACTGCGTTAAATAAAAACGCAAGTCCACTAGTTTACATAAAATTTGATCTTGCCTAGAGAATAATGGGTCCCGACTGTTAAAGTCGATATGTAAACTAGTGGATTTGTTTTTTTTCTTTTCCGCTTTTATTTAATGCAGTCGGGTTTTTTATTTTCTACATTTATTTTATATTTTACAATTTTTAGTTTGAATTTCCAATACCTAATCAATGATATCCCACTTAACAAAGTTCGTCGACTTTCATTTTCAGGCTATGTATGTATGTTTGGCTATGATTCTTACGTCAATCGATTTGTGTATTTATAGTCCTATGAAATTAGGTGAAATTTATTGAAATTTTGAATTCAGCAATGCCACCAATGTCAATTTTTTTTTTTAAATAAGAGTGATTGCAGAAAAATCGACGATTTTCCGTGTTTTTCCACAATTTTTTGCAATTCACTCGAAAACTATGTATTTTAGAGAAAAAACAGGCCCATCCAAAGTTATTGGTCTTAAAATCTGTAATTATAAACTTTCTCTAACCCTTCATCTTTTCAGAAAACTCTCTGTAAAATCACTGAATTATTTTTAAAAAAGAAGAACATATCATAATTACAAATTAAAAACACCATGCTCCAGTTTTGCAGATTCAATACCCCATCCGGAATAATTCAGTTACTGTGCTCGGACTACGAAATAAAATATCTATCCACGCAGTTTATCTTAAGTAAAATATGTAAACATGATTTTTATATGATACATACTGTATCACTATATAAAAAGTAATCGATAACTATGTCTAAAATTCATTTAATTTTATCAATTGTCCAAAGTATATAGTCAAACTTGTTAAAGTTGTTCGAATAGAGTAAATTTATTATTAAACATTCGAAAACTTTTTTAAAACACATACCAATTCATACAGAAAACTATACTTTATTCTATGAAATACCAATATTATTTGCAAATAACTTTACTTTATAACTAGAAGGGTTTTATTATAGATAGAATTTACTCTTAGAAAATGACTGAATTGTATAAGTATACCATATATACAATGGCGGTTTGATGGCATTCAGTTTGATTTTTATCACTCTGAAATTAACTTCACTTGTACTTGTTTTCATCATTTTCAATTATAGATAAAAGTATTTCTCATTTTATATAATTACTTTAGGGTAATAAAAGGTTAAATTTATCCACATAATTTTAACGGAATATGTATTTGTTACTTAATTTTTTTTAATGAAAACAATATTAAAATTAATTTTGGGAAGTATTACATATATAAGCGAAATAATAAACTCAGGATCTGAATCTCTATGGAACATCTGGTTAGTCTAAAAAGAACTGAAATTTTTTTTAAAAATATATTTTATTCAGAAATTTATAATTTTGAAACGAATGAAAAAAAAAAAAATTCAATAAGACTCACTTCCCTCTCTCCCTACATTATGTGTTTAGTTGGCATGATATTGGAATCAATACGATCATTATGAACAATTTGAAAGTTGTTGCAAGCTATCTCCAGAAACCAAACTTTGGTGCGGCTCATACTGATCAATACAGTAATTAATCATGAATTCGATTCTACCAAGATTTTGTCAAAATCGTAAAGGTTCGTGTTTCTCTTCTTTCATTTTTTCAACAAACGATGTTAATGTTCAATGGCGGTTAAGCTCATACAATCTTCGCTTAGTGTAAATATGCTAGTTGACTGTTGAGAAATTTTCATATATTTAGTCTTTAAAGACTCCTCTTTTTGCTTTGTTCCCATTCTCCCAAGCACACCTTCAGCCTGAAAATGAATTTCGGCTTTAGTGCTAGCATCGCTTATACCCTTGCTTTTTAACGCATGTAATATTTAATACACCCGCCAGCTTAGCACTCTTTCCCCGCCTCATTTATCTCTCTTAACTTTCGCTACCCTTTATCAGAACTAGACACACGACCTAACAGAGGCTTTCGGCTTTAAGATTCGCTTCATTATCGACCGTTCGAAATATTCATACATTTTATTAATATTTCCCATTTTGATTTTATGAATGAAATTCGACGAAAAGAGGAAATTTCGAATAACTGGTGTAGTTTTCGAAATATCGAAAGGTAGTGTAGCGTTAGAAATGAAAAGAAAACTTTCAACCTGCGATATTTCGCAACCCAAACAATATATTAAAAAGTTTTACAATTAATTAAACATAAAAATTAAAAATATTACTTAAAGAAGCTAAAATTCTGCGTGAAGTTGTCTTAATTCAGAAGAAAAATTCCCAATGTCGTTAAATTGAAAGTTTAGAAGTACTCTACTTCCATTATTTTATTACTGGCAATTGGAACGAACATCCATTAAAATATATTTGTATAATCCACAAAATTTATATTCCCTCAGTTTATTGTAAATAATTCTGATTGACATAAACTAACAAATGTAAACTAACGAAGATATTTAAAGCTATTCTCTATTAGTTTACTTTCGAAAGCAAAAGGAATCTAGGCCTGAGTAATATTTATATTAAAACTTAATACCCTAACATTGTTTAGACCAACTCAAATCACACTAACAATACAAACTACGGTTAACTACTAACTGCATACATAACAACTAGGTTTGAACAGCAACTACATTACATAATCATTATTTCGATGAAGTTTTGAAACTGAACTAAGTATTCACTACATATAAATTGCAAGCCGGTCATTATACATGCAAATACCACTGGACTCCTCTGTTCTGCTAGTAATAATAATTCATACGGAACGAGGGCAAAAACAGCTGTTAACAGTTTTGTAAACAAAATAAACGTCATGTATAGGTTTATAAAATAAATAAATAAATTTTATGCGTACGCAGGGCCGGATTTAAATTTCTGCCGCCCTGGGGCACTGAAGAAAATGCCGCCCTATGACTGAAATTTTATTTTAATAGTTTTGATATCTTATTTTTTAAGAATTAGAATAACTAATTAATTGCAGAAAAAAGAACCGCTTCATAACGAGCTGAGTATCTGGTTGCAAATAAAGATTTTAACGCAATTCTTTTTTCAGTATGAAACTGTAAGACTTCCCAGCGATGCGTCGATGCAGTAAAAAAGTTGTATAAAGTTTGTACTGTATGAAAGAATGAAGCAGCTTCTGGGGCGCATTCTACTGCGTGAACTCCAACTAAATTCATAGAATGAGCAGCACAAGGAGCATGTTCTGCAAGATATAATTTCATGAATTCTTGCCTGTAAGCCCGAATAAATCCCTGATACATTATTCGCGTTATCATATGACTGACTTTGACAATCTGAGAGATCAAGATCAAAAAACTCAAGAACAGATAATACAGCAACTAGCAAATCTTCAGCTTTATGTCCAGAGTTCTCAATAAACATGAGAAAAAAGAATTTTTTTAATTCTTCAAAAAAAAAAAAAAACTATATTTATCAATTCCAGAAAAAAAAATATCAAATTTTATTTTTTCAAACCTTTATGGAAATAAATTAATTTTATTTTAATATAGTTTTCACTTAAATTTAATATATTATAATATACAAAATTTTAATTTGATACATAATGCAATTATATTTCTTGAAAGATCAAATGTTTATTTAAAAGAATTAGTTATTTATATATTGTATAGAAAATGTTTTCTCACTTTCCAAATTTTGCCAGAGAGAATTTGTTTTATTATGTAAAAATACGAATTAAGGACAAACTATTACTATTTTAAATTATTATACCATTTGCGTTTTTAAGACAATACTTCAAACTAAAATTTAAAATCGAAAACTTCAAGAAAATAAGCTATCGTGTGTTTCCTGGACCCCGTAAATATCATTAGATAGCTATGCGACAAGCTAAAACTGAACACTCAAGCTGATTCACATGAAGCATTTGTTCTCACAGCGAAACTATTTCGTCGCTTTTTCGTTCCTCAGCTTTTTCTGTTAATATATTGGGAAATACTTGTTTACAGGGCACAGTGTATATGCTGATTTCTGGATTCTGTATCTTCCATATGATGACATATTTCCAGACTATTTTTGAGCACATAGAATAAAAATCTATTGAAACAACTGTTTTATTACAAATACACGGACGTCAGAATAGAAATACAACACAATATCGCATGAAAAATGTTATCCTCGTTTTAATAGTACTCAATACCGCAGGAGCATACAACCACTTCACAAGAGCTTGACTATCCTGAATTTTCCAATATAAACTTACGTTAACGTGCTAAATAATTAAATTCTTAAATGCTAATTTCTACTCAACTGTGGCACATTAGAACAGAGCCAATTTTCAGCCAGTTGACGTCATTACAAATAGGCAAACTTCAAATGCAAATAAGAAACGTATTATTATTTTACTATACTTTTCTGGTGCACAATTCACCAGAAACGGGCGCATGTCTAACATAAGCTCGTTTCCTCAAACATATTCCCACATAAATGCTCAAACATCCACAAAGAAACGAATTATGTTATTGCTATTAGTGGCCTTATTGTTCGACAAATTCTCTGCTGAGGTTTTTCAAACCGATACTTAATTTTTACAAATGAGCATGATAATGTGACGTTATCATGCTCATTTGAAAACGTAGCGCTTTCGAAAGTAGCCGTAGAGAGAAAGTTTGGTAAGCTCGCCAAAAGAAAGCCACTCAAGAATTTTCAAGTATGTATTGATCATTTAAAAAAAGGTGCTATCTTGCGTACTAAGTAGGAAGGGTATTAAAAAAGAATAATTTAAAATTAACCGTTATTAAACAACAGTTATGATATGTATTTAAGGATGAAAACATCCTTGAGTAAATGGGGCGCATGTGGAAAATGCAAAAGAAAGGGGATTATAAAAGAAAATACATAATGATAGAGAAGCAAGTCCTCAGACCAAACATTCATGACGCCTGAGGCAACCGGAATCGTTTAAGAAAATCGTTCATTAATTCATAAGCGTGGGAATGAGTGAACATAACTTAAAAAATAATTTTAATTGAGAATAGAAAATTTCATCGGTTCGTTGGGGGCGGCACTAAAATCCATGAAGATAGTAAACAGAGAGGAATTGCAATATATAATTATAATTGATTTGTAAATGAATATTATGTAGGTATGCAATATATGCGATTGCAAATTCTAAATGCAATAGAACCCAAAATTACATAAAGCTAATAAATATTTCAAAAATTAATAAGCGTTTCTTTCTATGAAACCAAGAAAGAAAAACTAATTTTTAAAATATTTATTATTGTGTGTACATCCAGACTCTAGAGGTCTGAATTGTATGATTGCTTGTTCAATGAGTTTTATCTTATAAATGTTTTGTATAGAATAAGTTATATCTTGTATAAACTTGTACAAGTTGTATTATATAAACATGATTTTACATAAAGTAAATATGATATTATAATAGACTATGTTATTATATGGTCTGCTTAGAAAGTTCTCAACTGAAGTTTATATAAATGCGCTTATATAAATAATAAATGTGTGTGGTTTAGAATAGAAAAGTTTTTTTCCTAATATAAATATTTCTTTTATATTATGTTTACTATCAATTGATTTTCTATAAATACAATTAAATTATGCATTTGTTCAATGATTTATTTATTTGAACATAAACTCTCAACTCTAAAGTGAGTTGAAATGGTCAGATACATTACATATAAGAATATTATATACCTCTTTATACAGAACGGGCAGAATGTGCAATTTTAAGCATAATACAATGTGTGCTAGTTAGTCAGTATAATAATTCATATTGTTGCTTGGTTATGTATACTCTTTGACAATTTATTTTTTGTATTGGTAATCAGGGAGAAAACATTGGTTGAAGCAGGCATAAATTTTTAAGGCAGGCATATAAATTTAGCGGAACATTAGCAAAACATTATTACAGAATTTTTTAAAAAATTCTCTAGTGACCATAAGTAAAAAAGCTCCTTGATAATACTAATAAGTAGGAAAATGAGATCTTTTAAACTAAAGTCAACAAATTCCATAGAGGAAATAACAAGCAGGTGAATTTTGGTACAAGCCTGGGAGGCTATTCTTGAGCATTGCGCCAAGTTTGGAATCCAAGGCTTGAGCATTTGGTGTCAGATATTAGCTCAAATAATGGTATCAAATCTTTGCTTTAGTTTGGGTGTTCATTAGAATAATCCAGTGATAACCGAATTTGGTACAACCGGGTTTTGTAAAAGTAAATGTACTTGCTGTGAAGCAGATCCCTTTACTATCCCGGCCATTCTATTTACTACTATAACCGGAATATAAATATGCATTAAAAACAAACTTAATACATTAGCCTTAGGCAAGGGCAGAGAAACCAAGACTTGATTTGATGGCTTTTGATAATGGTTGCACAAGGGTACTTGGTTCATTAAATTTGGTTCAGGCGTGGGAAAGAACTAAAAAAAAAAACCTGTATTGCCTAAATTAGAACCAGCCACTATCGATCATTATTGTTTACCTTAGTAGCTCAGTTGATTAAAGCGAAGCCAATTCCGTTCCTTGGGTAGTTGTGGTGGGCTTAGGTAATGCATATCCATGTATGAAGTTCACTTAGCCTCTCAAATAATTCAGGAGCTGTTAAATGGAAATATAACGGAATTGGTGGTAAAATACATAGATGGCATCACAATGATCCCTATGGCCTAATTGCGTTTTGTCGTGGCCAGCCAATATAACCTAGCCTAACTATGAATAACGTTTATCTCGAGAAGGTAGAATGAGCATAGGGCCCTGCATAAAATCATTGTAAAAAATATTTACTTCGATTTTTATGTTCATAATTGGAAAAGTATTACGGATACATAAACATTTTATACATTATTCCAAATAATTTTAAAAAATCCGGCATTTTGGATTTACGCATCTTCTTTGAGCTTTTACCATCAATTTATACGAAAATTTTTTAATAATAATCTACTCACAGAAATTGTATTGCCATTAGTCTATTAGATTTATTTGATAAATTATGGTTGCGTCGATTTCGCAATCGTCGGTTTGCCGCGGAGTATCTAAAAATAACCTCACAAATTGACTTTATTAAATATTTCAGAATGAATCCGTTGATATTTTTATCTTTCCAAGGACCGCAAGGCAAAAAATCGAAAATTGTCCTTTATTTTATAATTTTTATGATTATTATTTAACAAAATTAATTTGCCGCTTTGTATTTGGAATTATATAACTTAGTTCTTATGGATTATTTTAAAACTTATTCGCTTTAGTGGCAAAAATAAGACCAACGGGAAAAATCAAAATAAACTGGAAAACTGTAAAAATCAAAAAAGGAAATTGTATGTAAGAAATTACGTGTAAATATACAGGAGTGAATGACTGCTGAAAATCCAATTTCGGTAGACTTTATAATAAAATAGAACAATTAAATGCTGAAATAAATAAGGAATTCGTTACAGAAGAATGCATGATGATGAATTAAGAATATTATTCGACCAAGGGTTCAGAGTGGTAAGTTGAACATTTTTATAAGGGCTCACTTTAAACCACCCTGATTTTATCATAGTTTATATATGACTTGCTTTCCTACTTTCTCTACTAATTTAAATACTATTAAACAAGATCTAATTATTTTATTTATGAGTTCATTATTTTATATTATGTTTCTTTGTGATGTCACGACCATATTCTATTTTATATAATTATTATAAGTAGCACATTTTGAATATAGTAGCCTTTCATAATAACCATATCTTCTTAGAGGGTGAGAGAAAATATTTCAAATTTTGTAATGTGTTATTGTATGTCTTTTCTTGATATAATTTACAGGTTTTAAATTTTGCCAAAAATCGCTCGCTTTGCGTTTTATTTAAAAGTACTAACCAGAATTTAAGCTTCTTTAAAAAATATTAATTTAAAGATTGAAAAAATGTCAAAAAAAGGCCAAATAATATCTTTTTGGGTAATAATTGGTATGATTTACTATATTTATATCACGTAAATCTTATTGAATAAAAAAATGTATATTTTCAACTGTACAAATACATTAATAAATAGTTGAAAATCGAAAATTTTTTTTCGAGCTTGTGATGGGCGAAAAAAGCCTCTTATCAACCCTCCTCCTTTTCCATTGATGTTTTTTTTCTTGAATCTTGGTACAAACTTGCCTTATCAGCTTGCCACAAAACTTAAATACATAGATTTAACGGCTTATGATTGGCAGATACTGACACAAAATATCAAATTGTTTGTTACAAGTTAAGTGACAATCTCAATTGGTCGAATTACGTAACTATTGAAATATAAATAATGGTTGAACATGATACAGAAGAAGGAGAATTTCAACTTACGAAAAGCTGTTTTACCCCTGCAGATGCAATTTGCGGCGGTATGGCGGTGGAAGCGTCGTTTCGGAGAAGTATAGCATTATAGTTTTCGTAATTAACTGGATAAAATAATTGGCTATAAAAAATTTACCCTGTAATAAATTCTGTTATCATTCTGCGTAATTCGACCTTTTAATAATCGTTTTAGTTATAATCAAAAACTTGAAGTTTTATGTCAGTACAAATACACAATTTAAAATATAGTCTAATTCAGATAACGAGAATAAAATACTCATTTGAATATGTTATTTTTGCTTGCCCATTTAAAGCAAAACTCATAGGACAAATTGGATGTGTTTTCTCCATGACTATAAGTAGTCAGTTGTATGCATACGAATACCTAACTTTCAAAATTTGCATGTATTAGTCCAACATAAGCGAAAGATTTTCATAGAGAGAGATTTATTGAATTCATAAAATTATTAGTTAGTTATAAAGATGTTATAAAGGTAAATGTAACAAAAACTACAAATTTATCGTAAACAAAATTTGTTTGTACCAAGTTAATTGGGTCAACTTTCTCATTAACAAATCACATCTATTTTCTTACCACTTTAACTAAAACTTCTTAAATTCTATTCCTTACAATGAGTGCTTTCATAGAAACATTAAACCACATTATAAATAACCTTAATCTTAATGGAGTTCCTATTATAGCCATGAATTGTATAACTAATTGTTATATTTAATTTGAATGCTTAATAAAAACTAATGTTAATTTTATTTTTATAATTTTAGTAATGGAATTCTCTGGAGTGTGGTATTTCTTAATGAAAGTTGTAAATATTAATAATATACAAATATAATAGAACACAAACATGTAATGTATAATTTTCAGTTTTCGTACGCTATCGTCATACGACGATGTTGTTTTGTTTACATCCACATATACTCCTTTGTAGTTTGTGACCATAGTCGTCACACTACTGCTGTACAACAGTGATAATAATATAAGATGCTTAGATGCTTCTTGCATGTTAAATACGAAGGATAACAATCCGTGGAAGATATTCCCTCTGGGGGTCATACATATAACTTTCAAATCAATAACTTTCAGGTTCAGACCAGAATATTGTACGGTGATGACCTGACCTCAACAATTGACCTCCATAGCATTCTGATTTTCGTCTTGAAGCAACATCTTGTGATGTTCGGGAGTCTTCAATGCATTGTTTGTGGCCAAACCTCAATTTTTCGAGTTTTGACCTAAGGGAAAATGTCTTAATTTTGCAAAATGTAATTTATCTTTGCATTTTATAGGATTTAACATTCGTTGTTTCCTTTCACTCAATTATAAATCTTCCTGATTACCTTCCTTTCGAATTTTCTCAATTGTTTCTAATCATCCTTGGCCAGGGTCCGTAATTCCCCGCCGCATGCCACCGCTGGGCGAAATAGTGAAGTGTAAATTTGCACCTTTGATGCGTGATTTAATAATTTTTAAGGAGATTTATATTTGCATAGTGGGCCCTGAATTCAGCTTGTATTCGTTCTTTGATGAACGTTGAACATTTTGCATTGCTATCGATCAAATTCCTAAAGTACTTGAAGGATGTTACTCTCATAAAAGTTTTTTTAACAATTACAAGATCTCGTGGTTTTTTTTGCCTAATCACGCGATCATGTGTTGAGTTTCTTTCTAATTGATTATGATCAACTGCCATTTCTTTCAAGCTTCTGAATAACTCCACATATTGTCTAGATTTGGTACATGATAACGCAAATAACAATTACGAGCAACGGAGTCACAAAAGAGCATGTCGTACGGATCGAAAATATTCGACTACAATGTCAGAAATAAGAGCAGCCGAATCAACTTAATAGCGAGAGGTTCGTTTGAACGCATTACGAAAGAATTGGTTTAAAATTAGCGCAGGCGAAGCTCCAGAAGAGAGAGAAGTTCGCTTGAGCCTTTTAAGAGAGCATAATTCTCAAGAAAGAACAGACGAAAACCCAGAAGAGAGAGAAGTTGGCTTGAGTTACCCAAGGTGTATATGATAATGCTAAGAATAATTATAAAACATGAATAGAGCCTACTACTGTACCAGCTACGGGAGGATTCAATGCGTGTTCTACGAGCTTCTTGTCATTAACTTAGAACAATCAAGTTTTTAACGCAAACCATGCAGGCAAGCAATGTTGTGCTATGGTGTTGGCGAACATTTTCATATCTGATCAAGCCTTGGGCAAAGTCTTTGACGTCTTACGTCATCGCTTTCGATGGCAAGTTTTTCTTACCGTTTAAACTTTTTTCTCTAACTTCTTCCTTTGTTTTGTTATTTCTCTTTTTCCATCTTGTTCCCATGAGTACTGAAGAAATATTCGTCGACCCTCCCAGAGCTTTGTTTAGAAGAGTAATCCGTGTGGAAAAATTTCTCTGGCAAAACTAGAAATAAGCCCAAACTAAAATTGTGAAATAGTCTTTAATCTTTAAATAAATTTTAATTTCACGTATAAAGTCAAATCAATTCTAAAATTTCGAACTCTTCCAGAAGAGTTAAAAAATAATTTTTTTAAATATTATTATTATACTGCGTGTTTAACTACTTGGGCCATATACAAAGTGTCAGCAGGTAAAAATAGTTTTAATACTTTTTAATCGTTCTGAAGAGAACAATTTAAGTGCACATCAAACATGGTCGAAGCGATGGGAAAATCAAGACGCTACTTACCTTACCATACATTATCGTCTAAACTAAGCATGCATGCAAAATTTCAGATCAATCGGTTGACGATAACTGCTTCCAAAATAGAGTTGCCGTAATGTAAGTAGCGTCCTGATTTCCCATTATAGTCCATTATAGCAATGATTTACTCAGTCAGCTCAATAATAGTACACATTATATAATATTTCAGCAAGTAATTTCATATAGGCTAACAGTTTTAACTAAAACCCAAATATTACCTGAAGCAGGGTGCTTGAATAATGGATTCAGTTAATTGTTGTTTTCACTTATTTGAATATTTTGTTTTTTTAGTATCACAGACTTCTTCACAAAATGTAAAAAACAAAAACATGCAAACTTTTATTTCGCTTTTCGAGGTGAAAAGTAAATTTTGAACAGAAAGGTAATAATAATGATAATAATAATCTTTAGTTTGATGCGGTAGGTATAAACGACTACTGTATGGACCTAATTATTATTTAAGCATTGTCTTTGTATTTGAAATATTTAGAGTATAAACGTTGTTTATGCTTAAAGATGACGTTATAAAACAGCAGAATAATATAAGACTGACAAAAACTCAATACAACCTTTTTACTTATAGTTTATTTTCCCCGTCAATTACAAACAGTTCTATTGTATGACTTTATTATTTTATGTTTTTTGTTGGCGTTTATTAAAAACTATATTAAAGTTAATATAAATAGAGTAGAAGAATTTAACAAAATTTCTGTTTTACTTTACTAAAATTTTTGTTGAATAATGATAATATTTGGTTAATGATTGTCCATTGCTTGCGACTTCGCGCAAAAAAGCATTTTTAAAGGTGATATTTTATTACATTAAGTTCATAGTAAGGTTAGGCTAAGTTGTAGTTGTCCCAGAGTGAGACACACTTAAACTATAAGGCATGTTTTGATACCCAAGAAAGAGACAGAGGATGTCTCAATTCAAAGGAAGACATCACTTCATGAACCATTAGGAGCTGTTTAAGAATAGCTCCTGTGCTTTCACGGCAACCGATTTTTAATTGCACAGGCCGTAATAAAATTGCTATCTCAAGTGGGTCAATTGTCTTATGAAAAAACTGAGCTGTTATAGATGAAGTTAAGCCGTAATGCACTGGAAGACCCAAAGATTTAGAGTGATTGGCTTTTACCCATCCACCTGCAAAAGCTGCAATAATATGGCTTTTGAAGGGACTTTGAAGAAATATCTCATTTAGAGGAGATTGCAAAAAAATTATCCTGAATTTTCAGTAATACGTATCCTTAAGCCTGACAAGAACATCGTTTCCATAGTTCTCTATAATGCCCCCAATAACCTGTACCGATATCAGGTTTACATCGGAATTTAATGTATATAGTTGAAATGAACTGAAATAATAATTTTTTTTTTTAAATACAAATTTTTCAAGATATTTTTTATTGTGTATTATAATTATAATTTTTTATAATAAGTCTTGTTACTGTGACTTATCTGACCAGTATTATTTCTTATGCGCGATGGGTGATTTTCTTATTTTGTTAATTTAATTTGCTAAGTAAGTTTTATTGAGGAAATCATTTTGTCATTCAACAACCGACAGATTAAAATAGAACTAGGATAACAGGCTTAAACTGGATTCCAGCAGGCGTTGAATAGTAATCCCTATTATATTATACATGTGAAAGTGAATTTGTTTGTTTGTTAAGCTTTCACGTTAAGCTTAAACTATTCAATGGATTTTAATGAAACTTTACATTAATATAGCTCATACATCGGAACAATGTATGAGCTATAATTTATAAAGATATATAAAAATTTTAAATAATTAAATTATTTTTTTACATTTTAATGCGCTATCTATGAACAACATTGTAAATCATAAATTAAATATTTCTGTAAAAAGGGTGATCGAGGTACAATTTATGGCCATCTATTCAGCTAAGGTTTTCTGATATACGCAACGCACTTTGACAATTAAAAAAATGGAATCTGTGCATATACTTCTACCTGTTTAAAACGATCCCTATTCCTATTTAAATGTTATGGAAGGGGGATAAGAGAGAGCAATGAAGATGAAGAATATAACTCGGTGTACTTTACTCTAGCGAAGTGGGTGAATATCATGCTACTTTAACATAAATTGTTCAAATGTATGAATGAGCTTGTCAGTTGTCTCTTATGGCACATTATTTTAATTATCTTATTATTCCATTGACCACTGCTAATTTGTTTAAGATTTAAGCCTGCTTATTATGACTGCTATGCTGACTACTTGGAGTCACGAGTGATTTTCTTAATGATGGCCATCAAATCATTTTAGTGGCAATCAAGTTAATTGAATAATGAAACGATATTATTACAAATGTAGTATCATGGTTTAAACTCCAAGCTCCATGTTCGCTGTCTAAGAGTAATGTGGCCATTTAACACAGACAAGTTTGTCTAATCAGCATGTTCAAGCAGTTTTACTAATCAGCATGTTCAAGCAGTTAATCGAACAATACAATAGATGTCACTGCAGGGGTTTCCACTATCGAAGTTCGGTAGGTTTATCGACGATAGACGTTGCACTACTACATTTACTGTGCTATTTTATTTTGGATTCTTTTATATAAGCCTTATTCCAGCCGCAATGAAAATTGGATTTGACAAGTTCTTATTTACATTGACAGTTCATGATGTTCGTCTGGACAATTTTAATATTTTTAACATACATTCTAGATATGATAACGAGTCGGGTGTATATTTTTATCATTAATGTTAAAATTGTTCGGACATATTGATCGCTTAAACGTGAAAGTAAATCACATCCATTGGTATAGGTAATAATTCAAAGACTTGATGCATAGTATAAATAATAGAAGGTAGATCGCTGGACCGGCTAATTAGATAATGTAGATCCGTTTTCTGACCGATTGTGCTTTGGATCGAATCAAGCATTGTGTTACAGTTGCTAAAATTAGAAGACTGAAAAATCAAATTAAAATATCAAAAAAAATTCGAACGCATAATAATCTTTGTAGGAATATAGTATCTTCACTTATATTCATTTTCAAACAAGTGAAAACAAACAATTAACTGAGTTTATTGTTGAAATACCATGTAGAGACAGTGTTGATGCAGCAATCGTTTGTTTTTTGACGTCACGTTAATAAAAAAGATATCCACTTTTAAATAGCTACACACACTCTGATATTCCCATATTAATGCATACTATAAAATTTGCACCTAATAAGCGCCCTCGTTGGTAAACAGTGAAGTTTACAAAAAAATTTTTCAAACAAAAGTTGTTTGTTTTTTTATAAAGAACATTTTTTACATTTAAACTTTTGTTCTATCTCTAACGGTTTGCAAGATGGGTCCTACGGACCCAAGACCCAATTAACCCATATTGCTCATTTACGAACTTGACCTCAGTTTTTAGGTTCTGAGTACGCTATAAAAATTTCATCTTGATATCTCTTTTCGTTTTTGAGTTATCGTGTCCACAGACGGACGGACGGACGGACAACCGGAAATGGACTAATTAGGTGATTCTATGAACACCTATACCAAAATTTTTTTCGTAGCATGAATATTTTTAGGCGTTACAAACTTTGTACTAAACTTAATATACTATGTATATTTCATATATACATGGTATAAAAACAGCAGAAATAGCTAGTTTTAGTATTTTCTCAGGCAGGAGGTATTTTGACGGATGGTATGTAAGTACAGACAGTAAAGAAGTGTAGTCGTAATGATATAGGTAGATAAAGATATTAACAAAACGAAACGCTCGACCATTTATATTTCATACCAACATCAGCTATGGACTATTTATGGTAATACTATACAAAGTGTTGTAGATGGCTGTTTGATCTTCTAATCACATCAAGAATTTTAATTAGATAGTTGACGTGCAAAACCATCTTTCTATATAGAGACATTCGCTCTATATATGTCGGTAAAATGACAATCCTTCTATGTAATGGATTGTGTTATATGTATATTTGGCGTCTCCCGTTCCCACTCAAACCCATGAGAATGGTTCGTAATCATTTACTTCATATATTATGGTTACAGTATTTATAATGATAATGGTTGATAGTATCGTATTTTAAATCTATGTCGCCTGTAATTCATGTTCTTAAGAATATACTGTATGCAGAGAACATGAAACGAACATTTCTTGGTTTTAATTTAAATTGTGTCTCGTCAACGATAAATATAGACTTGGTTTTTCAAGAAAATCTGATAATGTTTAATGGTTGCCAAAATATTTTATAAACATGTCTCTATCTAACAACAGAGAGAAGTCAAATTTATCAAAACCTGAAATTAGTTACAAATATTAATTATTATTTTTGTACACTGTAAAAAATGGGAATCTGGCGTCAGACGTCTGTGGGGTTTCACATGTTTTTTTTTTGTGTACAACCTATATCATTTGATTCAAAATTAAGTTGTTTTGGTTAAGAAATTTATCTTTCTTAGACTAAGGTAATAATATAATTGAATAAAACTCTTCTGTGATTTCTTACAACAATCATTCGTATTGTAGAAAACGAATAGTTTTTTGGACCAAGAAACTCATAGCACTGCATCAAATTACAAAGCTTTTTACGTCCAAGAAAGAAATATTTATCAAAAATCAAAAAGTTTACTCATTTAAGTACTTGTTAATAGTTATTTTAAATATTGATAATAATTTATTATATCATTATCAGAAGCAATTGAGAGAAAAGTATACTGTATCACTTTTATATTTTATTCTTTAAAGGAGAACTGCGAACTCCATGTACGAATGCCATTCAAAACAATTTAATTTCTTTCAAATAACTTTGGTTCCATGCAAATTACACGTAATTTCATTTAAATCATTTTCTTTTTTAAATGGATATCATTTCGTTCTCTCAAACCTTTGGGTTTCTTGGCGTAAGAAACTCATTCTTGAATCAGGTATAGTTTTCAAACCTAGAGGGCGTTTTCGATCTAATCGTATAGAGCGTTTGTTTGTATCCAAACACATGAAGTACTTGAATTAAAATTTTTATATTTGGTATGAAGAACTTTTTTTACAGGGTATAAATGCCTTGTTTTCGTAATCTTAAAAATACCGTTTAATGTGTACGATAAATATTATAAATATATTAATGAGGGATTTAAACAAATTTCATTATTATAAACGGAAATAGAAAAAATAAAGACATTCCTTTTGAGATTTGCCGTGAAAAACGATAGGTTAAAGTATTTACAATGGTAGTACGTGTTATAATTTCGCACTTTCTAGACCTTTAGAGAATTCTTAACATTCCAAACACTGAGACCTACTTGATGTGTTAATATGATTTCCCATGCTTAATTAGATTTCGTTATATCTTTTTTAGTTGAGTATATTCGTCATGAGTATTATTTGAAAAGTTATAATGCCGACCAAATCGAAGTTTTCGTGTAACAGAGCGTTTAGAAATCCTAATCAAATCACAATTTTCTTTCACTTTTTCCGATGTTCTAATTTTATCTCAAGTACGGAACCTACCTCCTCAATAACCAAAATTAAATTTTTTTATAACGAAAAATTATTTAGAAACATAAACAATATTATTTAGAAAATCAATATCTACAAATATTAAACTGATACAGCATCAGTAGCGAGATTTTTTTCTGCGTTCCACTTGTACCTTCAGACAAAGACCATGTCAATTGGATGTAGAATTTGGTTTATAAACTGGAATATCATTGGATTCAATATTTTAATTTTTTGGCAATGAAGGTCGTGTGTTTTGAAGTTTCATAATCAACATAACACATTTCAATGGTAAGATCTAAAAAAGGATAACTGCTAAAAATTTGGATTAAATAATTGTGTAGAATATTTTTGTTCCGACCATGATATTTTAACAAATCAGCGACTTAAAGAATAATACTCTTATGTAGTATATAATTACTGTTTACATTAAAGCCACGAAACCTCGATATACAGACTACAAAATATTTCGAAAAATAAAACTGTATTACGTACAGTCAAGTTCACTAACTTTGACTGTAATCAAACATCTGAAGAATATGGAAATGAAATAAGTTTTTTATTCCGTTGAAATAATAAATATAGAGATGTCGTAAATTTTTTGACTTGAAATAATTACTTCAATTCAATTCAATTTATTCATTCTTTTTTTAAACAATACAATATTGCACAGAACATGAGATTAAAAAGGGATAGGGAAAAAGAAAGGAAGGGGAAGGTATGCAGCTATGGCTGACTTTGTTAGGAACTCTCCTGGTATTATCATCGTGCAAACCTAATCGAAAACCATAGAAAACCATAGATAGGATAGCCGGCACCTGGTACTAAAAGATCAAATGCCTCCCGAGTATCACCCATAGTGTGATTCGGTTAAGGATTTGGAATACAAGTAGTACTTAGATGAAGTACATAAAAAATTAAACTGTAAATTACATAAGTCAAACTAAAATATTTTCTCAGTTGAATAGATATGTAAAAACAAAAATTCCTGTCTTTTAAAAAGAAACCAGTATAATTTAAATTTCAATGTTCTCATAATTATCAATTCAACTGAGAAGTCAAATCTTTAATAATATATATCCTTACAATACAATACTTATAAATATATAAATCTATCCATAATACAATTTGCAAAGCAATTCAAGTTACTTCAAGTCAAAATTTGTGTAATTTATAAATGTGCTCTTACAACTTCCAATTTTCAGATTGATGAATTCCAAACATAGTTCTTAACAAGTGAAAACAAACAATTGACTGAGTTAATTGTTCAAATACCATGTATAGTCAGTGTTGATTTCTTTATCACATTACATATACCAACATGTGACACATACATAACTGATAATCAAGTATAGTACATATTATAAAATTTCCGCCCTAATTGTCGCCCTCACGGGTAAACAGTGATGTTTACGAAAAAATGTTTCAAACTAAAGTTGTTTAATTTTTGATAAGAAACATTTTTTACATTTAAACTTTTGTTCTATCTCTAACGGTTTACAAGATGGGTCCTACGGACCCAAGATCCAATTGACCTATGATGCTCATTTATGAACTTGACCTCACTTTTTACGTCCTGAGTACGCTGTAAAAATTTCAGCTTGGTATCTCTTTTCGTTTTTGAGTAATCGTGTCCACAGACGGACGGACGGACGGACGGACAACCGGAAATGAATTAATTAGGTGATTTTATGAACACCTATTTTTTTTTTGTAGCATCAATATTTTTAGGCGTTACAAACTTGGGACTAAACTTATAATACTATGTATATTTCATATATACATGGTATAATGGGACTAAACTTATAATACTATGTATATTTCATATATACATGGTATAATTAAGTCCTGCCATGAACTTCTCAATTTCAACCTACTTTAGCATACCTTGCTCTAATAAGCACTGGGTTGTTGTCATTAGTTATCAGTCCAAAATTTAAAATATTTTCTAAACGAACATACCATTGGTTTCCTGATAGCACTCTAATTTAATATAGACTTGTACACTGTAACATATAGTAAAAAAAACGCGAGAAAAATCTCCACACCCTGCGGCCAAGAGTAAACTTTGAAATATTAAATGGAAACACCAATTCTAACAACGAGAAATTCTTAACGAAAAAAATAGTTTTGATTTAAACATTTGTTTCGATTTACGTTAAATACTGTATGTAAATTGGGTAATTGGCAAGAAAGTGTCACTTGGGAGATTCGACTTCCCAGCCATTTTTCATTGTTTCAATTTCGAAACATTTTTTTCGTGGTTTTTAACCCACGAATCAAAAAAGGAGTGTTATGAGTTTGATTACTATGTGTGTCTGTTTCTCTGTCTGTGGCATCGTAGCTCCTAAACGGATGAACCGATTTAGTTTTTTTTTTGTTTCTTCTGAAAGGTAATTTATCGGGGAGTGTTCTTAGACACGTTTCAAGTTCGAATTTAGGGTTCCGTACTCGAAACAACTAAAATATAGTCGATGATCCTCAAACTCGGTTCAGTTTAAAGAAGGCTCTAAAGAAAAGGGTAGTTTAATAAAGAGTGTTCTTAGATACGTTTCAAGAGCGAGTTTAGGGTTACCTACCCGAAAAATTTCTCGAGATTTTTTAAATTTTGTAAAGTTTTACATGTTAACGACATTGGAGTGTGGATAATTTGTATGTGGATTCACGGATTACGTACCTTATGGTAGTGTCAACATTCTTTCCCCCTTCCTTCCGCTCTTTTATTAAGATATTTAATGTTTTCAAATACATAAAAAGTATTTTTAATAATAAGATGAATGGAAAAGTATCTTAAACAAGTGAAAACAAACAATTGACTGAGTTAATAGTTGAAATACCATGTATAGACAGTGTTGATGCGCAGTCGTTTGTTTTTTTGACGTCACGTAAATAACAAAAGAGATTCACTTTTAAATAGACACACACACAACTGATATTCCTATATTAATACATACTATAAAATTTGCACCTAATTAACGCCCTCGTGGGTAAACAGTGATGTTTACAAAAAAATTTTTCAAATAAAAGTTTTTTATTTTTTTATAAGGAACATTTTTTACATTTAAACTTTTGTTCTATATCTAACGGTTTACAAGATGGGTCCTACGGACCCAAGACCCAATTGACCTATGATGCTCATTTACAAACTTGACCTCACTTTTTACGTCCTGAGTACGCTGTAAAAATTTCAGCTCGATATCTTTTTTCGTTTTTGAGTTATCGTGTCCACAGACGGACGGACGGACGGACGGACGGACAACCGGAAATGGATTAATTAGGTGATTCTATGAACACCTATACCAAAATTTTTTTCGTAGCATCAATATTTTTAAGCGTTACAAACTTGGGACGAAACTTAATATACTATGTATATTTCATATATACATGGTATAAAAATAAGATGAATGAAAAAGTATCTTAAATGATAATATGAATGAAAAAGTATCTTAAATAATAAGATGAATGAAAAATATAGGAATTAAGGTATTTAATTGTTATTATTCAAGCCACATTTTGCGCGAATGAATCTTGCAGAATGGTACATTGACCTTTCTAGTTGAGTATAAGTTCGTATATCAAAACTTGTACTGTGTGTGCACAATGAATTGTATATTCTGTACATAGAAGTTAAAAACACATTATATTTGAAAATATCTTATATACATTTTGAAATAAATTTAATTAATTTTCAACACCAGTAAGATGATAAAGCTAATAAAATATAAAATTTTAATCTGAAACTATCTTTCATACAAACATTTTAACTTAAATCTTATAAACTCTCAAAGACCAACTTGAACGCAAAACAAGTTTGAAGTTCTATCTATACTAATACTATACCTATTTATGTAATAGAATCTTGTAATGTCTTTTTCGAATAATCATAATATAGGTTGTACAAGATGATTTTTTTATAAAGTTTCCATCTTAAATTTCCAAAGCTGAATATAAAGTCGAAATAAGCGAAAGCACACATCGTCTCATTTTTCGGGGAAATGAAATTATAGTAAACATATTTTTGTATACAAGGAGATTTTTATGCCCAAACACGTGTCTATTTTTTTTTTTTTTTTTAACTAAATACAGTTTTTAGAAGACTTACAGTTTTTATGCCGACACCTTATTTAACGGTTTGTTAAGATGAAAGATGCTAAGGCGGGCAAATTCGGCAACAAGTTCTCAGTACAGATCCCCTCCAGACAGGATTGAGGTGAGAACCTGGTTAAGTCAAAGGGCGTCGTATTTTATACCGGCAGATCTTCTCTAGAGAGAAGGGTGGGTTGTGGTATCTTCTCTGGAAATCTCGATCTACGTCTATCATTTCAGCTGCCAGATCACTGTAGCGTGTATCAAGCGGAATTCATTCTTAGGTGCAATGACATTACTATCTTAAACGACAGCCAAGCAGCCCTTAAATCTTTCAGCTAAGTCTGTCTAACATCAAAGGTAGCACAGGACTGCCGTACGTTCTAAAATGAGCTGGTGGAACAAATGAATGTAAACCTGGTATGGGTACCGGGGCACAGAGACATTCTATTTTGAAGCCGACTCGCTTGCTAGAAATGACACAAACATCAATAGGCATCCGGAATTTCCGTTCGCGAAATGTAAGCTGCTCTTTAAAGAGAATATCTTAAGAAAGGCCAATCTTAGATGAAGGGAGGAGCGTATTTGTGGTACTACAATGCAGATATGGTCTGAGTACAATCGAAGACCTTATATCCCTTCCAAGGGCCTCTATTAGCAAAGTTGTTGCGGCTATTACACGACACTGGTTGGGCGATAGGTTTACAGAACGCCTGGACTTGACGTGTATCACGACTACTGCAGGAGCTGTCACAGTGGTGAGGAGGAGGAGACAATGTCTCATCTTCTCTTCCACTGAGGAGCTGGACAGCTCTTGCCATGAGGAGATGGACTTACTTAAACCAGCCGCTCTTTGACGACGTCTGACCTAAAGTCTGTCGCTTTCAAAGATTGTCGGTGCTCCAAATGGTTCATGGAGTAGTGGCCCAGGATGGGCCAACTCTTATTCGGTATCATAACGGACTTTAAGTCTAAGTGTGTCCCACACCAGGATAGCCACTCTAACCTAACCTAACCCAACCTAATGCGGGCAAAAATTATTTTTAATTCAATCAAAAATAAGAATCTGTAAAAAAATTATTATTTTAGAATTTGCTGATAAACGTTTTCTTAAATAAAATATCTAATATATAAACAAAAAATATGTAGCAGATTCCGATTATTGTTAAATTAAAAAAAAAGAAAGCTAAATTCAAAAATAAAACTTCTATGACCATGATTCCAATACAACACAATAAGTTAATAATATAACTTTTAATTTTTAAACTTCCTCTCTCTTCTGTTTAGGAAGGAATTTGATATTAAAATTTATTTGTGGTACCCTCAGTTATACCTTACGTAAAAAAAAATCATTAACACAATTGAATAGATAACCTCTTTCTTTTTCGCATGTGAATTACTGAATAAAGTAGGTATCTTTAAGAATTTATGGGTGCATAATTTTATTACAGCTCAAAATTTACAGAAATTTACGATCGTCGTTTCTGTAGACATATTTATTAATTATTGAGGCAAACATTAAGCATTTTAACATCAATAGAGGAAACTAAATACAAGGTAAAAAGCCAAATCCATTTATTTTATAACTATAAATAACTAATAACTGATTTTGTTAAACAGATTCACTTAATTTTAAATCAGGTGATATAACAGATGAAAGGAATGGTAAAATACAACCTACTCTTTGGAATACTCAAAATCAGGCATGGGCGAGTTATACGACTCTTCGACCAATCTCAGTTTCTCTAATAGTAATGAGATAGGTAGAAAAAAAAATGTTGTCTCTCTGTCTTACTCGTATTTATTGTTGTCACTGGCTAGGTTATCACTGTCTTACTCTTATGTTAGTTACAGAAGTCTGAGGGACTTCTCTAAGCCACGTTTGCCGATGCTTGCTCAAAATAGATACAGTTCCCAAATAAGAATTTAAAATTTTATGCGGTCGAAGATGTCGCAAAGATATATAAAAATAGGTCATTCCTAGCGGAGTTTTTTATGGCTACCTTTTCTCAGCCAAATTTCTTTGAGAATGTAAAACCTTATACAAGAATAAAACAATTTTTTTTAAACATTCTTTCATGTACTTAATAAATTCGCTGAAAATTGAATGTAAAAAAAAACTTTTGCTTTATTTTGAACCGCTAAGTTATGCTAGTAATAAGTCATGTTATCTTACGTGTCAGGAAGTATTAATGCATATCCATTTTCTTGTTATTCTGGCAAGCCACTTATGTTTGCCTGGGACTATGAGTACAGTAAAACAACTTTGATAATACAGCTACGACACATATAAAATGCTTAGTTGACTGTATAATTTTACTTTTATGTACAACTCATGTACAATACATAAATCATTTACTTACGGAAAACAATAAAGTATATCGTATATGAAACTTTACTAATTTTAAACTATTAACTTGTATCATGTAAAACATTTAAAACATTGAAGAATCTAGAAAGGACTATTCGCTCCGAGCGTGAATTTCGTTTCCATGACAACGATACACTACTTTAATTATAGAATTAATGGATGCATATATAATTGTGTGGATTGCATTGAAAACTTACATTTAAAATTTAATATTCTTGTTTCACAAATTTAAATAAATAATTACGATAATTAACATTTGAAAAATAATATTTGTACAATTTGATTTCTTATTTTCACAATTTTTAATGCATTAAGTTTAATTAATTAGTGTTTTTCAATCATTTTAATTTGACAGTTTCTATATCATTAACATGTAAATAATTGCAAATTAGTCATAACAGCCCACTTTATCTCCAAAATTTTTCACTTAAAGCGCTGGCATCGATTTTATTATCCCCACCATGACTACGCACACAACGAATACTTATTACCTTTCCTATACACATTATTAACAAGGTAACGCGTAAAATACCTAATATAATAAATTTATAGTTATCTAAACTTTTCTATCCCATTAGTTTCATCACATTAACCTAAGAGGGACTATCACATACCGATTTTAACTCAGATGGAGTATACAAAATTGATAATTTAGATTACCTGAACAAAAAAATGGATTATGCGGCTTACAAATAAGGGTGACGTGAGCACCCATAACTTTTTTAAATAGGATGACATACTAGCCGGAAACATAATTACCCGTCGTCAGCACTCGCGTTATGAGCATTTTGCCCACGCTCGATTGAAAACATAAATATCTAACTGTTTTCTTTTTTCAAATGGGAAAGGAGGTATATGTGGTTGAAACATTTTCTTTCTTAATATAACAATCTATTTTCGCATTATGAATTTTTTAGATTTTTCAACCTATACACAGTTTTTTTAAATATATTTCTTTCAAGACCTTCAGTTCAATTGTGAGAATTTTCTCATCTCGAGACTACAGATATAAGCAAAAAAAGATTATATTCGAAATTTGCGGGCACGTTCGTGTACTTAATTTTTTTATGATTTTTACTGGTTCATAACACATAAGCAAATTGATTTTCTATAGAATATGCAAAGAATTATAATTCAATAAATATATTTACAATGTAATTAACGATTATTATTATTTTGATTTTTGTTCTAAAATTATTCACTTATTCAAATTCGTCCTCGGTAAATTATGTTTGACGCATGAGCAGAACGCGTGAGCAAATCTGTCATCACGTGACTAAAGATTAACGGTTGATGCGAGGTCTGACATGTTAAATTTAAGTCGTCGTAAAGAAGAAATAGTCAGTGTGGCTGAAGGGGGTTTGTATAATATGCACGCACGAATTTTGGAAATGGATTAAATAGTTACTCAAATTAAAAAAAAAAAAAAAAAACTCAAATTTGATACATTAATGCACTATTCGAATAACGAAATAAAAACTTCCATACCGAAATGGCATTTTCAGTTTCGTTAATAGAATAGTATGAAGTTTTATTTCTACAAATTTGTCTCTTATTAAAATGAGACAAAAATTTTCGTTCTTACCCTATTTTCACAAATTTTTGAGCACTCATCCCAAGCCTTCTCCTCAGGCATCCTAGCAATTTCTTCTTAAACACTTTAATTTAAATTTTTACAATTTATTTAGTTCAGTAAAAATGAGTATGTTTTTGAGAAGATTTTTAATTTGGACTTGGTACCTATAGCAGTCCTTTTTTACCAACCGAACGGTAAATTTGAGCTTTATTAAATGTTCTCACCCCACTGCTACTTATTTTTGAATATATGCTGCATTCTTTAGTATTTCAAGTTTAGATAAAATGAGAAAATTGTTATCAAAATAGTAGTGTATAACAAAAATTATTGCATCTATAACATCATTTGTTCTTTCTCAATTCTAGTGTGCTGATCTGAATTTAGTTGTTATGTAAAAGCCAATCCAATGAGAGTTTCCGAACCTTGAACCTAAATTATATAATTGATAGAATGAGATATCTCGTCATTCAACAACAATACAAGGAATGTTGTTCAACACAAGTGAATTATTGGACATCCTTATCAAAATGTGTGCTCATTTCGAGCTACATACCGTGGAGTATGTCAATGGCTCATGTTGCCAATGAGTCTAATATTCTTCGTTTGGTATTTATATTAAGTAATTTCACATAAGCGCTGACCAGCGAAACTACGGTTTCCATTTGCTATATATTATACAAGCTGTGAACTACCCGCTTTGCTGGGCAACATCCCCACTTGCATCCCTCCGTCCACATTTCCTTGCGTGGGATAACAGTTTTGTAATGTACACGTCATGCTCTTTTATTTGATACCCCACTTAGGTATATTTGTAAATATTCGATAATTCCTTCCCACTTTCTCGCTACACCTTTCTACCCTCCGAAGGTTAAAAGTAGGTAAAAACAATAGATCTTTGAAGCTGGTTGTATATCGTGTCAATATTTCAGCTTAATCGATGCACAACTTTTTTTGTTTTTGAAGCATATCCCTTTCAACCCCTATTTCCACCTCTTACTCTACTATAATATGGATGTATTATACATAAAAACCTTCCTCTTGAATCACTCTATCTAAAAAAAAAACCGCATCAAAATCCGTTGCGTAGTTTCAAAGATTTAAGCGTACATAGGGACATAGGGACAGAAAAAGCGACTTTGTTTTATAATATGTAGTGATATCACACAAATTATCTTAAAATTATATATTTAACAAACAAATGGTATATGAAATTTTGTTTATTTGTTAGGTGTATGTAAATTTAGTAAATTTAATAAATTTAGCACAGCTACTTTATTACAGTCTCATTCATATAATTTCTGCAGAAAAGTAAAATTTTTACAAAAATGGACTTACCTTGGGCCTCTTAATATTACGAAAGATTCGTCGATATTATACGAGGACATCCGCTTGAAGATGGTTATTACTCTCCCTCAAATGATTTGTTCTCACATCGCTTCATAATCATCTTCGATCGACTGAAATAAAATTTACAGAACTTAAAGATAAAGAAAGTTGTGAACAGTTAATTATGTGATTAGTGCAGAGGCCGGTTAAGAAATTTTATGCCCGTAGGCAGTTTTAAAAATTAGCGCCCCCTATAACCTATCAATAAAGACCTTTATTTAGTTCTTTAATTTCTTATTTCTTAGAATCTGTAAAATCGCTTTGGTTGTTCGAGACAGTTCTCCGGATTGAGTTATCATTATTAAATAAGAACGTAGAAGGATATATTAATCAAGAAAGCACTTTTTTAAATCACCTGAATACATCGTTACTTACATAATTCCTCCATTTTGAACTTCTTCAGTGCTCAAATTGATCAAATGGTTTAATTCGAAAATTGGCTATAAAAATTGTTTAGCAATTCTCGCCTCTTTTGAAATTCAACTACAAGTCTGTCTATAATTACTAAATATACTGTCACTCGGAATGCTTCCCGATCACATAATTAAGAAGTAATGTCTTCAACAGATTCCTTATCCTTTCGTCATTTGTCGCTCTTCGGCAGGTCGTTTGATCGGTCAATTATACTAGATTCGATACGATTTTAATTAAAAACAATTTTATGAACAAAACCGCATCTTAGATTATAACAAGAGTAGTTTCATTTTCAAATACCTATGTAATTCAATTAAATTTCTATATCACAGACACACGCCCAATTATTTATTTTTTCGTCCACGAACATGTAATGTTTATCTAAGTTTTTATAAAATGTTCCATTATTTCATAAAAAACTCAAAAGTTAATTTTTGGTTTAATGGTTTTGTGAATAAACACAACTGTCACGTTGCAGTTAAGAATACCTGTTCAATAATCATGTTAACATCCACAAAAATTAACGGTTAATTTTTTACCAAAAAAAACAATCTTTTTTTTTTTATATTGAATCTCCCTTATTTAAAAAAAAAATTTGATCTAGAACCGTTGACTTATAAAAAACTGATATCGAAAATGTACTTTCACCGCCAAATGATGAATCTTTGTTACGAAGCATTTAAGAAAAAACTGCACATCTTAGAAGAAAACGTTGCTCAATTATGAATCATCGTGTATACATTTATAAATGTATGTTTTGAAGACAAATAAATAGAAGAACGATATCAAATGAAAATCAGTTAAAGTAATTAGTAAACAAACTAGAACTAATATATTCAAGGAAAGCTTTCCTTACTTTCCGCGTACAGTATGTAAATACTGCTATTTTCTAACAGCGTATACATGAACCACACATACTCAGTGTTACAATTATAAATTTTGGCTTTAATTACCTTAAAATATTATTTTTGAATTGCAATTTCATTTTATTTTAAATCCAAAGTAAGAAAAGAGACAATGAGATTGGTAATAATAATGGCCTAAGACGCAGTAATCAACACTGGGTCTTAGTATTTTGTGATAAAATACAAATAGAAATAATGTTTACAAATAGTTTTGTTGACATGGAGACAATGTAACCATTTTACCGATTTAGTTCCTTGGGCTAAGATCAAAGGCCCAAGATATTGTAGAGTAAATTCGCCCTACTCATTTACTCTACAATATATCCCGCAAAGAAAGATTTATGGTACATACTGTACATACATTATACTAAATTTGCATGTTTTATTTATTTTGCATAAAATTATTTAGAAAGTTTGTAAATCGTTTAATTTTGAGGTATTTAGCAACAGTTCAATAGCCGACGACATAATTTCTGTGACGGCGGCTATCATTTAGAAAATTTCACCCAACGTTTTCGGTAAATAATATGCTATATTCAATAAACCATACCTCGGCGAGTACTGATATTAGAAAAACGAGATATAAATTTATCTCCTTAACATTGTATCACTTTTTTATCGCAATTTCTTTTTATCGCTCCGTATGTACGGTTGAAGCTATTCAGGAAAAACTTTAGTTTTTGTGATTTCGCAAAGTCAGTGGTTTCGCAAATGCTACAAAATGCAAGAAAAATTACTTATCCTTAAGAGCAGTATATTTTCATGCGAGAAACTCGTATAAACTCGTAAAAAATAAAATGTATGAAACAGCTTTTTTGTTTGAAACTTATTTTCATGGAACCCATGATTTTCAAGTTAGTTGAGAAAAACGTCGTAACTTTATCTCATTTTTTATGTAGAAAATCCACCTCTTAGCCTCCTACAGTGATTTCCTATCGATGTCAAGTTAAAAATAATACCCGTTGATATGAATGAATAGAATGAAAGATGTAATTATATTTTTCCCATGAAATATATCTGCATTTATATACTGCACTTTCTAGTACATTACACATCAAGAGAGCAAAAGTAAATAATGTCTCAGATCTCAGTTCGTTATCGTCAAGAGTGACAAACATGAAATCTAAAACATTATTTACTTGCTCCCGTGGTGTGTACACTATTTTTCTGCCCGACAGAGGCGATGAGCGGAGACTTCGTTTAGTACAGCGGAACGAAAGATCACAAAAACCTTTACGAAATCGCCACCTTTACGAAATCTTTGTAAAACACATAAATTGCAAATTTATGCGGTCTCCTATACCTTTTTTGTCTATTTTTGGACATTGCATGCTGTTTGCGTGTATTCCTGACTTCATTTTTTCCAAGAGTCGTAACACACATTCATTACAGACAAACGATGTACATTTTTCATAAACTTCATGCTGTAATTTTTTTAATATTTTTTCTTTAATTTATTTTGTTTATTTTCTTACATTTGTGTAATCAGTGTGTGATAGATTATTTTAAAACTTTGTGATCCTTAAAAACTGTAATTTACTTTTTTACAATATTTACAACAAAGAAAATATTTATTTAGTAAGAAAAAATTACACAAAAATTAGGTCAAAATTTCACGCAAACAACATGCATTTTCTCCCTCCACCCCCCCCCCCCCAAAACCCGATGTAAAGTGTCAACTTTCTTCCCGCTGTGCTAAGGGAAGTAGCTGCTTACCGCCTCCGCAGAGCAGAAAAATAGTATACATACCGCATTTATATGTACTTTTTAGAAAATAGTATACGCACCACAGAGCAAGTAAAGAATATCTTAGATCTTATGTGTGTCACTTTTGTCTTTGCCTCGGGCGACACTGAATATGAAATGTGAGACATTCTTGACTTTTTCCATAGATATGTAATATACTATTTTCTAGAAAGTGCATATGAATGCAGATATATTTCATGGAAAAAATATACTTACATCTTTAATTCTATACGTATAACTGGTGTCATTTTTAACTTGGCATATACGTGAAACTCGAAAAATAAATTTAATCAAGGAAAATGCTGCAAAAGTTACTGTTACCATCAGCAAAATTTTCTGTTGGATCTGTTATCGATTTTAAAGTGTATATAACCAATAAAAGTGCATAAATTTTGGGTCTCCAAACTTAAGTTTCCCACAAAAACCTAGGCAAACTCACATTACTCTAACTTTTGTAACCCAACGTGTCTTTAAGTCTTTAAAAGCTTGATATTATTTTGAGAAAACAAAAGTATAGTAGACCACAAGCCAAAATTTTTTCGAGTAAAATGACAAACTAGGAATATTGTTGAAAAAGATACTCTTATGTAAAAGTAAGTTTAAGCACCCTGGCGTTAGTTTTGCGCGGTACAGGTTAGTACAGGTAAGAATATAAATGCCACACCCCTTGGTATATCACCCCTGCACCAGCAAATATGTACGTCGTTGATGGATTCTAACTCTTTGTAGATATTTGAAGCGAATTTTGACAAATGCCGTACAAAAATAAGTCCGATAACTTCGGTAGCGAGAGTTGAAAAAAAACTAAGCATCTCCTGTCAATTTCCGAAGCCTTACGTGTTTATTTCTGTACGTCATTTATGTTATTCCCTTTGAATACTTATGCAGAAGTAGTATCCATCAACCCCGTACAAATTTGCTGGTGCAAGAGTGAGATACCAAGGGCTGTGGCATCCACCTGTACTTACCTGTACGGCGCAAAACTGATGCCATGGTGCTTAAATTTACTTTTACATATAGAAGCATTTTTAACTTCTCGCTAAGAAAATAGGGAAGTTATTGTTTTCACCCCGTTTTGCCAAAATCGAGTTTTCATCAGATCTCGACGTTTTAAGGTGTCAGGAAGCTTCCCTGACTACTTCCGCGAGGGTGTCTGTATGGCTGTATGTATATATGTGTGTGTGTGTGTGTGTGTGTGTGTGTGTGTGTGTGTGTGTGTGTGTATGTAAACCTCTCATAACTTTTGAACGGCTTGTCCGATTTGATCGCGGTTGGTCCCATTCAAAAGGGCTTGACCAAACCGATAGATTTCGAGAAATCTCAAAAAAACTGCAAAAAAAAAATTTTTTTTAAGTGTTTTTTTTTTGAATAACTTTTAAACGGCTGTATCGATCAATTCCAAAAACTAATCAGCTCTCAACATCAAAAAACCACGTCGATCACCACCAGTCCGCTCAAAATCGGTTGATTCGTTCGTGAGTTATCGTTGACGAAAGAAAACCCAAAAAAGCGATTTTTCGGAATAACCTCAAAATTTTTTGTTCTATCAATTGAAACTTAAAGATTCTTCATGAAGCTTCAAAAACTGCGTCGAATGTCACCAACCGCGTGAAAATCGGTTTATTCATTCTAAAGTTATCGCGATTTGAAAATTTAAAAAATTTGGAAAACGGTTGATTTTAGTCTAAGATCACATCTAATTACAATAAAATGCGAGTGGATATAACATCAGAATAGATAAAAATTTTTACACGTTATGAGTCAATACTTAGCGGGAAGTTACAGAGATAACCTGCAGGGTCAACCGTTTTCCAAATTTTTTTCAAAATATTTCCCGTTGGGTCATTTTGCCCAGAAAATTTTAGCATGGGCTTGTGGTCTATAATTTGCTTCTATTGTTGAATGTCACAATTTTTTTCTAATTAAGTAATTTTGTGTATATAAATCTAGTATCTGTATTCTGTACTTACATATTATAATGTAAAGATAAATAATATATTATGTATACATTATAAATGACAAAGCATATACAATAAAATATAATGAACCTATATTTAAAAAGAAATCCTTACTTACTCTCTTCTGTTCTCTTCTGTTGTTGGTATCATCTTGTCACCAATGTATGTTGTCCTCTCATAAATGTGATATCAGTTCATATTTATAATAATACATTGTTCTTCAAACTTACTGAACTCATCTTATATTATATTATAGATATATATAAAGAATAACTAAATTCTATATACAGGGAGTTTTCAATTATTGTACATAAAATTATACCCATGTAGTGTAAGCGTTGGTTGGAAAAGTACTCAATTCATAAGTACCGCGATAGTGACTTCTATTTCAGGATGCAATACTAAAAGTTAACAATGCCATTTTCTTCCTAATAATATAATAATAATAATGGGGGGTTTAACCTCCGTATTTTTGACATATGCCTTATCACAGAGGCCACTCACATCATTATATGTTCATCTTTATTTATTCAATTACAAACATATTTACAAATACATTTTTGTTGCGGGTGTAGTCGGTTACTTCGTTCTTATCCAAGCGACGACAATGTTTTCAATTCTGCACTACCATTAATTATAAACTGTTCACACTGCCGCTGTCTGGATTCGAATCCTCAACTTAAGTCTAAATAGTCCAACGTACTAAGACTAACGCCTTAGACCGCTCGGCCATTTAGGCTCCTAAATAAGCTCCCGAATAGGAATGATGCCAAAGTAAGAACAAATTTGATGCAATTTTGTTTAATTTTTTAGTCTTTATTAACACTAATCCAATATCAAAAGAACTGAGTAAACCATTAATAATTTAAATATAAAGAAACTCATTCTGACTATTCGTCATAAACGCAATAGTTCCGGCTTTTGAAACTAGCACCTTAGCCGCGAAACTGCTGCTGACAGCCATATTTGATTATGCGATGGAAAAAGACAAATGTTATTCATGATATATATATATATATATATATATATATATATATATATATATATATATATATATATATATATAACATTTGGCACTCTCAAAAGTATTTATCCATTTTTCATGAGGCAACACTTTTTTTCGAAAAGAGGAAAACCTCAGCTTCTACTAAGATCTACATTGAATAATTTATTCCATGGGTTAAGTTATAAAAAAAAATATCTGAATAGAAGAAACTCCCCAGTTGCACCCGGAAAAACTATTTTTTTACTACTATTAAAGTATGTTTTAATATTTTATATGATTAGAATATGTATAAGTCAACATACATTTAAAAATTAAGCAAAGTGGCTTTTTTTTGTTAGTTTGCAACCACCCGGCAATTAACAGTATTTTTATTTAATCTTTACTATTGAATCTTCAAACATCTATTACTGTCATGATACCTGTAAGTTAAGTCCTTTCACGGCCAACGCTTAGACAAATTGAAATGAGGAACTGCTGTTTAAAATTGAAAACTTTCAACGAGTTATCCCACATTTTCCGTGATAAATTTTATGACTTAAATACCTTAACGTGTAAACGTTCATTTCCATAATTCGTAAACAACTTTGGTTTCAAACATTTTCATTTACCTAGACAGTATTCCAGATACCCACTATACTGTTAATGTCTAATATATAAAAGTCTCGTGTCACGATGTATGTGGACGCATTCCTCCGAAAAAACTCGACCGATTCTACTCCCACCTTGACTGAGTAGGGGGGGGGGGCTTTGTATGAAAGTCCATCATTTTTGAATACACTACTTAACCGATTAAAAAAATGATTGCGCCTATAGAATGCTACGTTGTCAGCAAATAACATGGGCTATATTTTATTTTCTAAAAAAAGTAGGGTTCCACAAAAATTAAATCATGAAATTGTGAACAAATTGGGAGAAATGTGAGGGCTGGGGAAGTGAACGCTATAGTGCGGTAGTCTTGCTTTTTAAAGTTGAAGTTGCCCAGCAAACACGACATTTATTAACTGTTAGATGGTAAGTAGTTCGCTGGGTCAGCTAATTGGTTCTATATTAATCTTTAGTTTGAAAACTTGGCCCAATCATTGTCAGTCTTCTTCCGTTCTTCAACCAAAATGAGCCCAAACATCATTTTCTACAAGCACTATTAACTTCACTATAATTTTGTTTTAAAAGTTCCCCTTCAATATTTTACAAAATCTTTTTATCAGTAACTAAGTAAACAGCAGCCACCGTTGTGAGTATCTTCTGTATACTCTCTATTTCTGGGTAAATCTCCTGGACATGACAGGCTTAACAAATTGTGTTACATAATATCATGTCACAACTACTCTCATAAAATATTAATATTACGAAAGTACATATATTTCTGTATATGTATATGTATGTCACGTTAGGATATATACGGAGTGTTTCATGGTTTTAAAAAAAAACATGTATGGGTATGACATTTATATGTTTTTAGAGATATTTCTACCTACCGTATGTATGGTGATGTACTCGGACGTATATTTATCTTAAAAATCTAAATGACAATTTAAAATAATGCCTAACGCACATCAAGTACTTTCTAAGTATTAAAAATAAATTGTTATATTACTACAGTTTTTTATAATGTTTCACGTTGTTAACGCAAATAAATAAAAGTATTAGTGTTGAAAGTAAAACTGTAATGATTTATTAGTTGATGCTTAAAATGCATTAAAATTAGCATAATGTTCAGTGGACGAACAGAGATCATGTCTACTATTGCTGTTCACTGCAGTGTTGCCAAATCGAAATCTATACGGTAGAAAAAGTTGGTAGTTTCCTGCCAATCCTACAATGACAAGTTTGTAGATCTACCACCAAATTTTTTTTAAGTTTTCTAGCAATGTTGACCCTCCCCCCCGAGAATTTGTCTAGGTGGTTGATATGATTTAAGAAGTAGGTAGTTCAGCAAATTCTACTTAACGAGATTGTGAACCTAGAGTATTGTAAAAAAGTTTTGGTTTATTGCACGGTACATACATATAAACCAAATGCATGTTTTGTAGTCAAGTAATGAGTTATTTTTGGCTTTACAGTACCACGCAACTACAAAAATATATTGTGTGCAAGTGATGCTTATATACTTGATAATATAGATATCGCTCTTCAATCATTAATACTCTAACTATAGTCGTCTCTGTTCATCAAATGATGGATCTTCGATGAACTCATAATATAATTAAAATTTTGTTTTTATATCATCGACAACCTTATTGTATAAGGTATTTAATTAATCATCATAAATTACAAGATTTCTAAATATTTTAGATTATTTAGTTTTTTATCACACTCTCAAATTTTTTTGGTTTAGAAATATCCAATTGAAAACGATAACCTATATGTGATATGATTCATCATTTTTTCAACCAATTTTGAACGATAAAATAATAATAAAAGCCCGAGGACCTAGGAATTTTTTGTGATTGTTTCATCAAAAAATGTATTTATAAAGTTTTTTTGAAATCCCTAGTATTATTCAATCCTAGCGTATCTCCTTAAAAGTTGGTACAACTCATCTTTCTTTTTTTCTTCGTAATCCACTGTAGTAGCCTTTTGTTAGTTTCGATCGCCAGGTACCAAAACTCTTCAAGATTCTTCATAATTTGATTAAACAATTTAGAATTGTTTTTCGATAAATGTTTAAATTTCGGTAGATTTTTCTTGCAAGGTACTAGTTTTGGAAAAGGTACCGCAAATTGGTAGATCTACCTAAAAGTTGGTAGAGTTGGTAACACTAACTGTTGTTAATCTGTTTACTTCACAATTCATCAGTCAACCTTACTTTGGTCCCGAATGATATACATCTTTTTCGTAATACCGATCTCAAAAGTTTGATTTGACAAGGATGGATTAATACCAAGTATTTATATGAAATTAGTTTACATTCCTAGCGCGGTAGTAGAGGTTTATTGTGCACAATTTTGCACAACTGGCACGAGTTGTTCACGGTATATTATTTTTACGAATGCTGTATTAATTTATGTTTTGACACGTTTTTCCATGCAATAAAAAATAGCTAATTGTCCATTGAATGTAAAAAATTGGCTCGTCTTAAATGATAATTTAAGTTCAACAAATTAGCTTGGTGTTTGTGCACTTGGTGGGATAACAGCATTATTAACCTACTCCTGCGAAAATGCACAACGAGAGCATAGCACGACTTATTGAGAAAAAGAAAAAATTGACAGCGTTATTATAGTAACTGAATTTATTGCTACCCTAGTGCGGAAATGAATTAATCATCACACCAGCGCAGTAATTAACTATTTTTCCCACGCATGCTGAGTGAGAAAAGTACTTCTTTCTCACGGGCGTAGATAAATAACTATTATCGCACTAGTGTGATACAACGATAGTGCTGTACCATGCTTGAAAATGAAACTTTTACAATAGATTTTACAAACTTTTTAGTGTTCCTCAAAATCCACTTCTATGAGAAATAGATCTCATTAAAATTATTAAATCGAGCGTAGCACAGGAAAATATTTTCGAGTTTTTTTATGAATAAGATCTCTGGAATATTTCGAAATTTCGATTCCTACCCAATGAAAAGAAGCAACTAGTAACATACACAATAAGAATAATTACGATTAGGTACTGATGATGACTACTTGGTAGTCGAAATACTCATATATATGGCACAAAAATTGATCTAGGAATTTTGAGCAAATATCGAAATTTCTTTAAGACGGCTTGGTTTTCGACTACATAAACGGGGATTATTACTTTTATCTCAGCTCAGAATAACATAAATTACAAATATACGAGTGGGTACTTGAGCACCCACCTTAAATTGAGCACTCGGTATTCTAAGCTGTAATCATTATTTTATAATATGCTCGCTGTCTTGCACTATCGTAGGTAAAGTGTATACAGATTATAAGAAAGATATTATATTACAATAAAAATGATTTCATGTTCATAAACATAAATTTCCTAAAAATTTATTTTATTTTCTATGAATGAAAAAGTATAGGTAATATTCTAAGAATGATGATATGGGTACTAACCTGAATTTTGATGTATATTGTGCGAAAGTGATTTGAATTATGATAAATTACATATTTCCTTATATACTTTGAGAAAATGTTAAATCAATATATAATAAGATTATTCAACAAAGCTAGCCCTAGCTTTTTTGATCACTAGAAAAGCAATATATTACGAAAACTTTAACTTACCATAACTTTTTAGCACGTGGGAACAGATATAATGGAAACGTATCACAAAGAGGTCAAGTTTGTTATCTTAAGTTAGTGAGATTTTTTAAACTAGGCCATATTTTTCACTTTTCTTATTTATTAACAATATGTTAAAAATAATGTTTAAATAAATACAGAAAAATATGCATACAAAGAAAATAATTATACTTGGAAAACTTGTGTAGCTATTTTATAATTTAATATTTTTAGACCGGGCGACACAACGGTTTCTTTTTTTTTTTAATGGTGAACATACTTTAAACTTCGTGAGTGGTTTCTTTTAGACGAATCAACCAAATTTTCCTCTACGATTTTTTTTCAAAAGGCTGCGTTTTAAAATGAGCACGGTGAAGTCATATATGAGCTACCGTTCTGAAATAAAACAGCAGGGATTTTGTCGGACACTATGACCACTTGATAACATAAATTATTATTAAAGAATTCAGCAAAAGTAAAAGTTTTGAATGTTTGTATTCAAAAACAAAAATACTTTAATACCAACGGCATCTTCGAAGTGGGATACCAGCTCATCGGTGCAGTATTTTTGTCGGAACAAATATTTTATTGTTTATTAATTATTAATGTTATCAACTGGTCATAGTGTCGAAATTTCCTGCTGCGTTTTTTTCAGAATAGTAACTCAAATGTGACGTCAGCAGGCTCATTTGCAAACGCATGCGTTTCGAAAAAATCATAGAGGAAAGTTTGGTAGACTCGTCAAAAGTAAGCCACTCACGGAGTTTCAAGTATCATTAATAAAAGTACATATGTATTTATCATTTGAAAAACTCGTGTCTCACGGTCTATTTTATTTCCAATAAATTTTGGAACTTTATTGTGCCAAATAAGAGATCACATGATATGATTTAAGCTTGTTTTGAGATAGTTCATTTCTTTTTTTTAACCCCCTAACTAAAAAAAGGGGTGTTATAAGTTTGACCGCAATGTGTGTGTGTCAGCCTGTCTGTCTGCCTATGGCATCGTAGCGCCTAAACGGATGAATCGATTCTGATTTTTTTTTCGTTTTGTTTGAAAGATTAATTAATAGAGAGTGTTCTAAGCTATGTTTTAAGTGCGAATTTAGAGTTCAGCACCCGAAAAAACTTAAAATTGGCGATGATCTTCCAAATCGGCTCAATTTGGAAAAGGCTATAAGGAAAAAGGCAATATAATGGAGAGTTCTTAGATATGTTTCAAATGCGAGTTTAGGATTCCGTACCCGAAAACTTTATCGGGCTTTTTTTAAATTTTTCAAAACTAATATAGGTTTAACGTTGCGTCAGTTATTCATTTATATTGGGTTGAAAAAATAAGATATGATTCAATGTTTACCAGTATTTAGAACTCAGATTTAGAACGACTAAACCACTTAAAATAATATTTTTTATTACAAGTAATGTTGGGCAACCTTTACGGTTTAGCTATAAATTTCAATACCTTCCCCTCTTGGGGTTTTCACAGTAACATACATACATAATGAAGAAGGATTGACATATTCCAATATAAAAATGAAACAAACTGAAAATAATCATGTCGAGTGAGAAGTATGAAAATAAGAAATTTAATAAATTGTCAACGAATTGATAGAGAGTCAAGCAAAATCTCTGGAAATGGTAATATAAGATTTGACAAATCATAGAGAATCTCAGTTATGTGATACTCAGTATCTATTGAAAATCCTTATTCACTCATGTGCCATTTTATATTTATATTTTAAATTAGAAATTAAATACTATTTATGAAACAAATTGATATGACATAGCTACGGTTTTTATAAGATATTTCTTTTAAACTAATGTGCTGGAACTTAGCAGGGTGATTTTCGAATTTAAAAAAAAGAAAAGTTTTGCTAGAATGTGCTAGAGTTGTGCTACAATGTGCCGTCGAGAAAATCCAGCACATTTTAAACTAGACGGATTTAATATCAATCACATTAGATTATTATCTTTGAGTTTATCTGAAAAGTAAATATGATGTGTCTAATCCATAAATAATAATTAACTGAATACATAAAAATCAACATTCAACTAAAGCCGTATAACTAGTGTCGTTTAAAAAATTTAGTTGGTGTTATTCTAAAGATGTAAAATTAGTCTTCATTTTCGGTCATAAAAAGAGTGTTTTATTTTGAATTCAAAAGCTTAACATGAGCAAGATGAGCACCTTGCATGGTTTGGTAACGAAAATCAAGGATTTTTATAATCACTTTGGTTTTTAACAATTAGGTAGTAAATACCAACCACGGGCAAAAGTGATGATATGAAGTCGGCTTGATTGTGATATCTTTCAACGAAAGGGCACGATAGGCACTCAAAAAGGCAGGTATTTTTTTGAAAACAAACTACAAACGATGCACTGGATTGTAGTGAATCTTATTTGTTTATTAACCCCCGGTTGAAAAAAGGGATGTTATAAGTTTGGCCGCTGTATGTCTCTCTGTCTGTCTGTGGTATTGTAGCACCTAAACGGATAAATAGAATTTAGGAACAACTAAAAAATTGCCGATGGTCCTCAAAATCAGTTCAATCCTCAAAATAAACTACAAACGATTTGGAGCAATATTATTTCTTCATGGTGCAGATGACTTGCAAACAGGTTCGTCTTAATCCATGGTCCATTTTGTTTTCTTAAAGATAATATTTGTAATTGTGGTCATTTTAGTAATTTTGTTACTTCACAAGAGTAATCCGTACATGCTCTTGGAATAAGATATTTCAAATATTGTTGAACTTCATTTTTCCTTAATTCTTACAATGCATTCTTTCACTTCTTGTTGCTGTGTTGAATCTAAGTACAATTTTATATTCCATCAATAAAATGTATGACTTTAAACTCAAATCAATCTCTTTAATAGAAGTAATGATTTTGTTTATTTAACTTCAGTGAATTTGTATCAATTAATTCATATTTTAAATTCAATCCCATTCTTTTGTAAACACAAATATTCAGCTGCACTGGTTCCAATCACTAGGAAATTGTTTGAAAGAATTTTTACTTTATTTCAATATGAAACGGTCAACTTCGAGATGAGGTTGTCATTATTTTAATTTTTTTCCAATATACATGTTAAGATGAGAATAAGTGAAAACTTTTACTTTAAACATTCAGAGATCAACTTGTTTAGTATTTTAATATTCTACCCCTGAAACTTTTTTTGTAAACTCAATACTTTTTTTATAATCAGATTTTAGAGATTATACAGTAGAGAAACCAATTTACAATGTTTGTTCTTATTTCTCATATTATAAGCATTAATTATAAAATTGTATAAATGATACTTAAAGATGATAGTACACTACTGATCTTGAACAAACATACTTATACTGATAAAATCTAAAATTTAATGAAAATTAAAACTTATTGAGTGAACGAACTTTGATCGTTGACCAAGTAAATCCGATTAAGTTTGTAATGGTTTATTTGAAACTGTCATTATATATTGAAATCAAATATGCTTGGTCATTGTTCACGGTGGTGTCTAAAGTTTCTAATATTACGCTATTCTAATAGTATTTACTTTGATTCTAGATACACCCAGAATTGTAAGAAGAAACTCCTTCTTTGAAATAAATGTATTCAGCCTATTGGAAATCATTTATATTATTTTTATTGAACTTATACCTCTATAACTTCCATAATTATCTCAATATGCTACAATCGAAAATTTGTTATTACTTTCCAAAAAATAAACTTTTAACTCAATCGTCAGAGTTGAAAGTTTATAACGTATGTATCTTTAGTACCGTGTATGAGAAAATATTAGAAGTTATGTCCAAGTTTCATCAGTTCTTATTATTTATTTTTTTCAATTTGGAGCATTTCTTTCTATAAATAATAATAGTAATGGGGTTTAACCTCCTTTTTTCAGATATCCATCTATAACAGAGGCCACCTACATCATTATTTTTAATCTTTATTTAATTTTATTTTATATTACATCCATATATACACTCAACTTTATGATGTGGGTGGAGTCGGTTAGATACCCGTTCTTGTCCAAGCGAAGACTGTGTGATCAATTTACCGCCCCATAAATTATAATTATAATTAAACACACTGCCGCTGCCTGATTGATTATAATGATGATTCGAACCCGCAACCAGTCAGTAGCTAAACGAGTAAAGTCGATTGTATTTTAACTCGTACAGCCACTGAATTGGATCTAATTCTTTCTACTCATGTAATATAACGCATAGTAGCAATTGTTTAGTTAAAAAATGTGAAGTAAATTGAAAAAAAATTTCTAATTATTGTATGGAGTTACCGGTATGCATTAATCTTTTTTATCGGAAACGCAACTGGCAAACAAAATCAATGGGAATTTTGTGGGAATAGAAAATTTTTTTAAATTATAATTGGTTTCAGTATATCTGCTATACAGCCATTAACAAAATAAATGCAATCGTATATAAATCAATGAATAATAAATATAAAACAATAAGCAAATTACAAATAAATAAAAACGATGTTTCGATCGGATAATAATATATTCTACCTATAATAGTCTGGTTAACAAGTTCGTATTGATGAAATAATGGTCGTAAAAATACTAGCTCGTTGGATTCGGAATGAGGTCTGGAAAAAAAATGCCATCTTGAATTCGTTTTTGCCTTAACGTATCCACCTTCGAGTACGAAACATGTAACTGTTCTTTTACAAAATTGTTTAAATACCCCCCTACATATCTCGGGAGTGATTTCTTGAACCGTTTCCCTTATTATCTGTAGAAAATGGTCTACATTTCTAAACAACCATTAACATTTCTATCGAACTTTCTCCATTTGTGGTCATCCTGTATATTCGATGTTTATAAAGAATAAATTTTTTCATAAACCTTATAATAAAAAAGTTTTCAATATGTGACCAACTTAGCTAGACACCTGTATATATACTCAACAAGATCACGTCATAAAAGTTTTAAAATTTTAATACTTTGTTTATAATAATTTTTAGTTAGATAATATTATATATTAACCAAAAATACATAAAGATTAAGAGTGTTCAGCATACACCATGCATATATGTAATGTGCAAGGTATACTAAGTTTAGTCCCAAGTTTCTAACGCTTAAAAATATTGATGCTACGCACAAAATTTTGGTATAGGTGTTGATAAAATCACCTAATTATCAAGCTGAAATTTTTACAGCGTACTCAGGACGGAAAAATTGAAGTCGAGTTCGTAAATGAGCAACATAGGTCAATTGGTCTCCCATCTTGTAAACCGTTAGAGATAGAACAAAAGTTTAAATGTAAAAAATAATATTCTTAATTTAAATAATCTACAAATATTACAGGATAATATTTCTGCAATATTCTAGAAATATTATCTATCCTGTGGGATGTTTTTGTATTTTCCATTAAAATATTGGAAATTTTACTCCTGCTTTTCTAATATACTAAAATATTTTTTCTTCCTTTACAGATCCAGTAAAGAAAATCCATTGAATCAAGTTTGAGATGAAAATTACAAAATTTTTTGAAAATATTTGTTGATATGTCGAAAATCTACATGCATTCAATGACAATTGTTCAAGACTATTCTCAAACGTTAAATAATGATCACGGACAAAATATTATGGTTTTGAAAATAAAAAATTCGAATCAAAATTTTGCTCACAACAAACAGTCTAAAATACCTAGACTGGGTGATTATCAACAACAAAGTGGTGAATAGTCATGAGGAAAGCCGTGCTGCGTGGTGGTATACGCAGAAGAAGAAATGTGGGCGCCAGGTGCGGTGGTGCAGTGGTGTGTATAGTATCAGCACTGCTGGTGGTTCCTGGGTGACATACGTCATGTGTGCAGGCGGGTATACAACGGGTTTGTTTCAACGGTACATGTGGTCGGGTCAAGTGGTGTTAATATATTTTTTAATTATATCAGCTATTTTTGGTGTTGAATGTGTTGGTTCTGCTTCAGTTCTAGTTCATAAATATAGTACTCGTGTTGTTCGAACTAAATACGGTCCATTACGTGGTGTTATTGTACATAGTCACCCTCCAGTTGAAGCATTTCTTGGCGTTCCATACGCTACACCACCCCTTGGAAGTCTCAGGTAAAAAATTTTCATTTATTGACTTATACTAATTTGTAAATAAAGCCACTTTTCATAATTCCTAGCCCGAATCTTTAAAATATCTTTAAAACCATTTGTACTATAATATTCGTGTTTTTTTAGTACATAAATAAGATTTCCATATGTAGTGATGGATATTGGACGGTACGAGATGTCCCTCAAAATATCCGAAATATCTTAAATAATGGATTCTTAAGGTATATCAAAACCCAATGTACGTGTAAAAATGAAATAAATATATAAATTTTTATTTTTATTGATGGTACAGGGGACAGTAGGTATAGGGTCAGCCTTCACCTATCTGATAACCAAATGAGCCATATTTTTTATGAAATTTTATTGATTTATAAATACGCCTATGAAAGCTTGACTATCGAAAAGTGTTAAAGGCTATTTTTAATTAAGTGTAAGAGACGGTATAAGGTCGATGTTCACCCATCTGATAATCAGATGAAACATATTTTTTTTGCAATTTTTTTGATTTATAAACATACGTTTTAAAGCTTGTCTATCGAAAAGTGTTCACAGCTATTTTTAATGAAATTAATTTTTTCCATGAACGGTTTATTGCAGGCAAACCCATACCATTATTTCCGTAATTAAATTATCTTTCTCCTAATACCAATTTCGATTGGTTAACACATAAGAGTAAATCTGTTCATAAGTTAATATAGACAATTTACATCGATCTGTTAACTAATCGAAATTGGTATTTTAATGAAATAATGGTGTAAGTATGCCTGCAAAAAACCATTCTTGGGAAAAATTAATTAAAATTAATTTAACTACAAATAGCCATGATCATTTTTTGATTGACGAGCTATCATAGGTTTGTTTACCAATCAATAAAACTGTATCTTAGACTATTACATATATTTTAAAAAATTTATATCAATTCTCTCATAAACCGTACAGAGAATCGATATGAAATTTTTTTTTTATGATGTAAAAACCGAAGCTTCATCTATTTCAATTTAACACGTATATTGGCATATATACGGTCTCGAAATACCTTATTGAGGCTCGATTAAAAAACGTACTTAAAATCGAATTCATATTTTAATCATTTTTTTAAAGCAAAAACCCAACCTAATTTCCATTAGGACATAGAGAAGCTCGAGAGGGGATTTGTGTAGTAACTCGAGCGCGTCCAAATATTGGCCCCAAATATGGGAGGACCGGCGTTGGGCAGACGATCAGATTATTAAAAAAATTGCGATAGGTGAGTTAACACGCGCGCGTCAATTTAAGATATGGTGGATTAATTACAAACAAAAAGCTGTACATTTCAATAATCTGATAATTTAAGCGTAATACAAGGAAATGAGAGGCTTGTAAAGTTGCGTTACCTGTAGTAACTCGAGCGCGATCAAAATTTTTTCAGATTATTGAAATTTACATTTAAATAGCATGTATTCAACCTACCATATCTTAATCTGACGCGCTCTAGTAAATTCACCTATCGCAATTTCTGTTTTACTAATCTGATCGTATGCCCTAAGCGCGTCCCCCCATATTAAGGGCTAATATTTGTTGGAGTTACTAAGGAAGGTCTAAGAAATGCTTCATATGTTAATCTGACGCACTCCATTTTTTTGTACAAATCCCCTTTGGGCTCCAGTATTCATAAAGCGACTTCTCTTTAAAAAGTTTATTCATAATAAATTTTATAATATCTATATATCAGATTGTCTATCGTACTTTACTTTAGGATTAACTTACTAATTTTATAATAACTTCTAATATTAGGCTAGCAAACATAATTAATAAATAAATAAGTAAAAATTGACCAACAAAAAAAAAATAAAATTCGTTGAGCTACATAAATTACTCATTGTGCCTGGAACACATTCGGTCCAGTTTGCAAAGGTGCTTGGCATGCATGAATCCAAGTGACTCAGGTTTGAATCCTGGTATGTTTGTATTTCTTTGAATTATCTTTAATTAGAACGAATTTCGAATTACACTATTTCACGTTTGTTCTTTTCTTTCAATTTACGAAAATGAGCTCTTTCAATTTTTATCCAAATAATTATTGTATAATATTTTTCTATACCTGCTTTGTGATCGTTTAAGACGTTTTTTTTTTTTTTTTTTTTAAATATTATTATCAAAAGCAAAAGTTTATTACAGTAGAACCTCGATAAGTTAAAACCTAAGGGAAATGTTAAATAATTTGATTTATCAAGTTTTTAAGTTACTAAGGGTTTAAGTTAAGTAGTTTTTAATGGTTCATATTTTTTACTTAGAGATTTTTTATTATGTTCTTTGTTTATTGTTTATTTTATACATATTGTGATATGTTCATGTAATATAATTTTAAGTTATAGAAGCTGTCTATTTTAAGCAAAAGAGATTTTATGCTCTGACGTTAAGGGAACAAAAAAATGTATTAATTTAAAGAAATTTTTACATTATCGAGGTACTGCTGTATTAAATAATTTATTATAAAACTCACCCATATATCCTGGCAACTACGATTTCTGAATTGCCTGCCACGTTATATTTGTTCCAAATATTAATTTTGGACACAATGCTCGTAAATTTGGACACTAATTAACTTTATAATTATTTTCCACAGATATATGCCACCAGTGACACCATCAATGTGGCGTAATGCTCGCTTAGCAGACCGTTTTAGTGCTGTGTGCCCGCAAAAACCTCCAGATATAGGAAATCGAACTGAAGCATTATTAGAGTATCCACGTGGTCGTTTAATTTATTTAGAAAAACTGTTACCGTTATTAGCTAATCAAAGTGAAGATTGTCTGTACCTAAATTTATATGTTCCACGAGCAGGTAAGTTCATAATTTAATGTTTTTTATAAATATTTTCGTAATCATTTATGTAACTTTTAAAATCGTTTGTAACTAGGTATTTATTATAGACTACGACATTGGATATTCAAAGAGCCAAAATTAACGAACTTTTTAAAATATTTATCCAACATTCTTTGTATATTCTTGTCTTTTACTTGTTATTTCAAAAGTACCTTTGTGCAATACACAATTCAATCAATTTTAGCTCTATCTCTCGCTCTGATTCTGTGAAGAAATTTTTTTCTAGTTAAGTTGTAGCAAAGCTTCAATTATTCAAATGCATAACGAAGCCTGTATATCAAATATTATTTTTGTAAATTAGGAGTAAAACTTTCGGTACATAGGCGTCGTTCTTTGCTAAAAGTAAAATTGAATAGATTAACTACAATTAATAAGAACTAGCATTCCCGATAATTTTTCTCGAAGAATCTAATTAACCCATATTTGCATCAAAATTTAAAACGTCATTTTTTGAACAAAAGTCTAATTTTTAAAGACTGAGAAAGGACAACTTTAATAATTTGCACATAATAACATCTTACATTAGTTATAACGAATTTTTTTCAAATAAATTTTATAATATATATTTATATCAACGAATGTCGTAGCAATTTATACATAATTTTCAATTAATATCAACTATGGTAATTAATTATACTAACGTTTACATTTGACGCCATTAGTGTTGGCATTTCATAATCATTTTAACAAGAAAATGAAAGTTCTTGACAACTGGAAAATATTACAACAATTTTCTTTTTACTGGCGCGAGCTTAAATCAATTTTAGAAAGTATATATAAAGTATTGCATGTAAGAATAATTTTTAGGCCAATAATGATATATAATAAATATATACAGAATTATTTTTATAAAAAGCTTTCATTTACCCTTATAGAGAACGCATTGAAAAATCAGTCAAATAAGGTTTTTTTTTTTTTAAATTGAACTGCTAGTTAATTTTTTGTAGCAGATTTTTGTTCTTTACCGCAAAAAAACAATTATGGATTAAAAAAATTTCTCAGACCTCAATTTATGGTACTTGATTACAGGCATTTTCAGGTTAAAAAATACAACCACGAATTTTCTATTCCGTATTATAATTTTCTATTCCGTTTTCAAAATATAAGGTGGAAACTTAAAACAAAATCATCAACATAAATCTTATTCCCCATCCGAATCCCTTTACTTCAGATTATGTTCTTTACTTCGCTAGAGTAGACTTTTGTGAAAATTGTAAGTGAATTCAATCGATTCGATAAAGTGGCTTTTCGGGGGTGTCAATGTATCAGGGATGCCAATACATGTTTTTCATGATACGACGGTTTTTTTGAATCGAGTTTTTCGTCTTCTCATGTTTCTTATAATATAAAATATCTACATACAAATCGGGACAGGAAGGAGGGGGCTGGGGATGACACCACCACTTTGCTGATATCAGTTCAATTACGCAAAACATAAAAAACCACAAAAAACTTATAATTTTAGCTTAAAAATGGTTAACTTAATGGTTACTTGACATTTCCAACCACCCCTGCACTTTCTTGAATCAATCTACATTTTTTGGTTTGCAACTCTATAGATCATTTTATTCTGACTGTAGAGGTGCGCAAAGCTTTAAAAAGTGAAAATCCCCTTTAAATAGCTGAAATAAAAATTTCAACTTATTTGAACTAAATGGAGCATTATAATATTTTCTTGAGAAATATGAACGATCCTACAATAAAGGTAAAAACATTTTGATTTTAAAACATGTTCGCTTCTATATGAAGCTTTTGTACGACAGTAATTATTGTAATTATTAAATTATTTATAAGTTAGCTTAAATATATTTTAAATTTTCTAATAATATTCATATGGTTTAAGTTTACGTGTTTTATCAACAATCGATACTACAAGTTTTCTCCTTTTACAATTTAAAAAATGTAGCGAAAGAAGATATAACAAAAAAAATTTAACCCATTTAATTTCTTCATTTCTCACATTTTAAATATTGGTACACAGCATATATGATGAAAGAAAACAATAAATCCGTCAATTCTTACAAAGTCTAAGGCAAAAAATAGGATGCAGGAATCCGATGCCATAATTTCAACAATTCGTATGTTATCGTGACTTTATTCACTCTCTGCCAACCCTAGTGGCTCAGCTGATTGTAGCCTAACCAACCGTATTGCGTATACTCTTACATAGGGTAGCGGCTACAATTTTCGCCCTTAAAACATAAAATAATTGAATGAATATAGTTATGATGGGCTGGTGTAGTACATTTAATACGTACAAAGGAGGTTTACTCAGCCTTCAAAAAAATTGTAAAGCTGATATTATCAGAGGAAAGGTGGTATCAAAATGGGTCCTAACCTAACCTAACCTCATTTCCTTTTTTGTATGTGCTATATATATGAAATGACGGAGGTGGGCATTATTCCGAGTAATAAAAACCAAAAATTACATAATGATGACAAAGCTATATCGTGGTTATATAGCTATCAAGTTGTAGCAGACACTTGTGAAGTCTCACAAAAACCGTTTATGGTAATTTAACAAAACCAAAATTTTTGTTTGGACAAATTTTCATTAAAGACTCTACCAATGCAGGGAGTGGTAGTAGGTAACATGGCGTGAGAGTTGTCCTTAACACTAAGCCGTTCAAATTAGACATCGGTCATTCCTCCTTCAAAAGTTATGATGACTTGAAATTAACAAGTTTTACGCACCCTGACATCCATCGTAATATCAACTCAACCTCAGCTGTTTTCAGTTAGCACATGTTGAACTTTTTTAGCACCCCACGTAAGAAGAATGAGTGTAAGGGTAAATTTAGGGTTAATAAATCTACCAACGTTAGATTTTTTCACTTCGAAAGAATCATTGGGATATATTATATAGTTTTATTATATGTATTATATAATTTATTTCACGCGCTTTTTTTTCGTTCAAAAATTGATTCTTGAGGATTTCCTTGGAAAATTTTTTCCCCCTCTTTAATGACCAAGATTTATATCTTAAATTAATGTTTTTTAAATATCATTATTTTTTAAATATTTTGAGTTTGTTCTAATGGTCAACTTGCTAGTGGTTTTTGAAACGCCAAGTCAGTAAAAAGGTAAGATCTGATAAAAGAATCAAAATGCAGTGGAAAAAAAGCAGGTTATCAAATACTTGAAATTTTCTTATTTATCGTATTAAAATTTTTTTAAATTGCCTCGAAAAGGTTATTTGTGATTTTAGCAGTGTTTAATATCTAAACAATCATCAGTTATTGTCTCACTAAATACCAAAAAAAATGAAGTTGTGTGTATAGGCTGAAACAACGGACAACTTTTAACATTTATAAGTCTTACACTAGTTTATTAAATCTTCGATTCAAAACAATAAAAATTTTCCTTACATAGACGACTTTCGCCCCTCTCATAAAAAAGTTATAAAAACTAACTTTTAATAGTTTCTAGTTCAGTTTATATACATTCCAGCCACCACATAGACTTTCGTATTTTATGCCTTACTACCAGCATTCATATATAATAATGTTTTCGTTTCATCACCTCATTATAAACTTGTACGAGTTTTAAGTACCTGTGTTTCGTCATTATATAGAATGTTTCTTAAGTTTGTATACAAAGTGTCTCAAAAAGGTCTGTAACGCTCTACCAGATATATTATTGATCGAAATAAATCGATTTAACTAGCCTTAATACCGAGTTGCTTCCTTTGGGAACCAGGCGGTTCTAAAATTTTGGCATCGTTTTTTTTTTTATTTTAAAAATTAGGTTTATTAGCAACCCAGAACATAGTACCTACGTAAACATACTCTTGGTGAGAATAAATTGGAAGCAAATATCTTTAATTAGGTAGGAAGAGGAGGTCTAGAACTAGGACAATTAAAGGTAATTTTTTAATGTAGTTCAATTTGTTTTGTTTAACTGATTGCAATTGTCCCAATTACTAATTTCGAGTAAATCATCAGGATAGGCGATTTTTTACCAAGGGTACCTTTTTTTTGTAGTACACAATTTACTGAATCTAAATTAGAACCCCTCTGTCTATGCAAATGGATTCATGGAAAAAAGTTTTATCTGGGATTTTTTGACCTATAAAACAGTATTAGCTTATACTCGATTTTAGAAAATTGGATTTCGCATTTGAGGTCAAGCTACAAAAAACGGTTTCCAAATTCCAACTGTGTAGCTCTCAAACGTTACTTGGTAGTGAAATTCCTCATATTAATCGAGAAATTCTTGAAATTAAAATCGACAGTTAACGAGGCCTTAATCGTTAAACCTGACCGAAAATCACTATTTGTCTTAGATTTTAGTATGGAATTTATGGTTTTTATTTTCATTCGGTGTTTTTAAACACACTATATACCTAATAGAATGTTTTCAAAAAATAATAAATCAAAGTGTTCATCAAAATTAATCAATTTATCAAAAGCTCCCCAAAAAATAAAACACTAAATATCTTAACACGAAGAATATTTCAAGCAAAAATTATTTGAAACGACGACATACATAGGAAACAACAACTCTAGAACAATTCATTACCATTTTCCTGAAAAAAAGTAGACTTCGTATTTATACATATAAATCGGATATTTTTAAGTCTTGTTTTTTGAAGTTTTTTTAACCTTGATAAGACCTTAAACGATTAAACGTTTATTCACAAAAAAACAAAACCTCCAAATTTAATTCTTGTGGCCAGTCCAAACCAATATTGACCCGCAAAAAGTTTTGACTAAAACAGATTCATGCATAAAGACATAATGTCCTATAGACTATGCTGAAATTTTTTGGGTGAAATTACCCACCTGAAATCATGTAGTAAGAGTTGCTCCTATATGTAAAAGTAAGTTTAAGCAACTCGGCGTCAGTTTTGCGCGATACAGGTGAGAATATGAATGACACATCCCTTAGTATCTTACCCCTGCATCATCAAATATGTACGGCGTTGTTGAATACTACTCAGCATAAGCATTCAAAGCGAATTACGTAAATGCCGCACAGAAATAAATCCGGCGAAATCCGGTAAGTACTGAAAGTTAAAAAAAATTGTTAATCCGGAACCCTACGTGTTTATTTCTGTACGGCATTTATGTAATTCGCTTCGAATACTTATGCAGAGTTAGTATCCGGCAACACCGTACATGCTTGATGGTGCAGGGGTGAGATACCAAGGAGTCTGACATACATATTTTCCCGTGTAACCATGATGCTTAAACTTTTTTTTTTAATTTCAGCATGAGCTCATAGACATACTACATATAGAATTACAAACTTTCAAAGTAAAATTTTAAACGCCCGAATCCAAGTATCCGCATTCTAATTTGTAAGTCTTTGTGTTCGAGGAACCCTTGTATCTACAATTTCAACATCTCTAGTTTTTGTTTGACACAGCCTGTGATCGTACTTACCTATAACATAGACGTCATAGATTCTTATTGTTTTATAAAAGGTATTTGTTCTACTTTCTTGGTAACTTTAAAATAGTATCTGCTGTAATATGATACATTATATGATTTTACATTCACTTTACCAAATTTAGTAATATTTCATACTTAAATAAATCTATTTGAAATGTACGTCATTATTTTTAATGAACTCGAAAAGATTCAAGTAAATTTATTTTTAAATCGAAAACAAATGATATATAGGTATAAGTGTGCCAATGGTAATAGATTTATTACACTCTTGTACTGTTCGATTGTATCTAATGGATGGATACTAGTGGAATGATGTGGAGTGCGATCGATGTTCTATATTTACAAACATACCTAGTTCTAGAGTGTAATAATAAATATGATTTTAAAAGCAATTTTTATCATTTTATCGTAGATTTTTAAGATCATCCAAACAATATTTTCTATTGCTTGTGACACAAAATTACTACTGTCAATAATAAATTTTTCTAAAAACTTGTTTATGTTGTAACCAACATGAGCGTAACAAGGAAGGAGTAGTTTTTAAGCCCTGGATCCGTTTCCCTGGAAGCTGGTAAAAAATGGTACAAAAAATACTGAAAAAAATACACTCGGACCAGGACTCGAACCCGGACTTCTTGGATTCCAAGAAGTTTTACAAATGTATGTAACATATTATATATCAAAATTAGTCGAACAGACCATGATGTAAATATTGTGTGCATGATTAAATGTGAACAACAACAATAAGTAATAATAATAAATAAGTGGATAAACAAATTAAAAAAATTCATTCAGTTGAAAAAATTGCATTCGTGTCTAGAACTCGAATAGCCTAATTGGTAGGGCGCTTGACATGAATCCAAGAAGTCCGGGTTCGAGTGTATTTTTTTCAATTCTCTTCAAACAAAATATCAGGTTGATAATAAATTCAAATAATTTCCCTAGTATATTAGTAGTTTTAAATTAAACCATAGCCTGTCTTAAATCTAAATTTCAAACCGAGCGGAAGCTATATAAATATGAAATAATAGTTTTATTTTATTAATTTGTTGCTTAGTTTGTCAGAGTGGAAAGTAGTATTTACTTCTTTAAGAAATTGCATATAGTAGTAATAAACACATTTTTATACCCTGTATATATAAAATATATATAAAGGTATACTAAGTTTAGTCCCAAGTTTGTAACGATTAAAAATATTGAAGTTAAGAACAAAATTTTGATATAGATGTTCATAAAATCATCTAATTAATCCATTTCTGGCTGTCCGTCCTTCTCTCTGTCTGTCTGTCAACATGATAACTAAAAAACAAAAGGAGATATCAAGCTGAAATTTGTATAGCTTATTCAGGACAAAAAAGTGAGGTTAAGTTCATAAAAAAGAAACATAGATCAATTGAGTTTTGGGTTTCCAGGACCTATCTCGTAAATCGTTAGGGATAAAACAAAAGTTTAAATGTAAAAAATGTTTCTTATTAAATAAACTTCTGTTTGAAACATTTTCTCCTAAACACCATTGTTTATCCGAGAGGGTGCATTTTAGGACCAAATTTCCGATGTCCATTTTCTCCAAAACTATAAAAGATGGGGAGTTGCAAATTTTCAGGCAGCTTGAACTAGTAGACTTGTGAAACATCTTGAAAAGCGAAAAAAATTGTAAAAAATACTTTCGAAAATTTTCAAAATTTGCGAAAATCAAGTAGCGGCTGAAAGGACGCCATAACTGTGTTGGTTTTTTAAACTCTTTTAATTTATAAAAAAAAATTATGCAAGTACTGACATTCAACACATTCTATACAGGGTATTTAAAGAATTAACTCAATCAATTGTTTGTTTTCACTTGTTTAAACTGAATTACACTCTAGGAAACTCAATTTTCATAATGTACAAAAAAGCTATACCTATAGTAAATATATACTGTATATATAAAGAAAACCTATCTAAAGAAAATTAAACTTTTAAGAATAGATGAAGTGTAAAATAATTCTATTGTATTGTTATGAATGCAAGAAAGAGTTCGAGTGTAGATGAAAGAATTAACGAACAACACAAAGGATGCTCGTTGCTGGCTTTTTTTTACCATACACAGAAAAATAGAATTTATTCGAAGAAATTGGAATGACTACTCTGAAGATTGTTAGTGACTACAAGCATAAGTTTATACTGAGAAGTAAAAATGTATTGTGTGTGTTTACGTCCTCAATTCCGTAGTGCATTGCAGTGTTTGATGCAGCAGTCTGCAAGCAGTGCGGAAGTGAGGTTGTACACTTATCATTCATCGAAGGAAACAAACTGTACATGGATTATCATAGCCATCAGTATCATCATCTTCAAGTTGTACCTTCAACATCTTATTTGAGAATAAGAATAACATCATTCGTATAAAAAATTTATAAAATCGATTTGGTTCAGTGGTTACGCCACTCTTATATACGAGACATACGGAAATTAAATGTTGATCGTGGCAATATCATAAAATATGTTTTCTTATAAATATTTGATACACATAATTTATATGAATATTATTTAGATTTTATATAGATGTCATACCCACATTTATTTAAATGACCAAAACCCAAGATTGGTATTCAATAAAAAATATATAATATGTCGAGATGAAGAAAATACAAAATTGAGTAAACCGTGATAAATACAGCCTTTAGGGCCAGACCAATAGTTTTCTTATTCAATTGTGTTCGTTGGTAAATTACTTAAATAAATGCTCTTATAGACATTAAATAAAAATCTACTTTATGTGTAATAAACAAGAAGAAGAAACTGTATTGCAATTTTTTAAACTTTAATTGAGTCTAAACCAAATTCAGCAGTGGCTACATAAGTGGCATATTCGTGCTAATACAAATAAATCGGTCCAAGTCACATCCACCTTCCGCAGGGGAATCTGTCTACCAGTTACTTTAAATGGCGTGATACTTTCACAAAACGAAGATGTCTAATATCTAGGTATGCATCTGGATAAACGTTTAAGTTGGCGATAAGCAGCATATATGGGCCAAAAGAAAACAACTAAATATTCAATTTAATAAATATTTTTGTTTGCTAAATCGTAACTCTAAATTATCGCTCGAAAATAAGTTGCTAGTGTATAAGAGCATTTTGAAACCTATATGGACATATGGTATTCAATTGTGGGGTACTGCAAGTATTAGTAACATTGAGACTTAATTAACAGCGTTTTCAGTCCAAATTGCTGCGTACGATAAGTGATTCGCCATGGTACGTACGAAACCATGACCTACATCGTAGTTTAAATGTGTTTACAGTGCGTGAAGAAATAGTGCGATTTAGTGAAAACAATGTGTATCGTTTAGAAATAGATCCAAATGTGTATGTGTTTAACCTTCTTGACAATAGTGAAACCTTAAACAGACTAAATAAACTTAATATTTTAGAACTAAAATATAGATTTTTTTGACATTCTAGTAATAATTGTACTCAAATAATTTTAGTTTATAATTCTTTATTTTTGTGTCTTCCATTGGATAGACAAAAATTCTATTTGTTTTTCTCGTATATACATGCATGTTTGACCTCTTTTCGAAATTTTTGGTATTTGTTCGCGCTTCACTTCAAAAAATATTATTTGTATGCTATTTTTGTATACTTATGTATTCATTATTTACAGTGAACGTCGGGGGAAACAGTAGCACTGCATATTTCTACTTATATTCAGTGCACTATAAAGCGGCGCAAAAAATAATAAACTAAATCCCTATATATCCCTATATATATTATAAATGTGAAAGTAAGGCTCTTTGTTTGTTTGTTACGCTTTCACACAAAAACTACCGAATGGATTTGAATGAAACTGTATAAAAATATAGCTCATACATCAGAATAACACATGAGCTATAATTTATAAAGATATATTTTTTGTTAAATAATAATAATTAAATTAAATTTAGTCTGACATTTTACTACTCCATTTATGATCATCATTTTGAACATTAAATTAAATGTTTTTGTATAAATTTAAAATTTTGTTATGGAAGGGGATAAGTGAAATCAAGAGAGGTGGAGGCTATAAAGGAGTGGTTTTTACTTTTAAGTCTTGTGAAGAGGACGGGTATCAAGCTAGTAAATAAAATAATTCAAGAATGATCTGCTATCTTTACGAAATTTGTTAGTGATATTTTTATGTTTAGTGAACTTTCATATGTCGTTCATGTTTATGTACATTTTACAAACCGTATGAATAGCCTAATATCTGCTTACTATGATTTTGATGTCATTTATTTATTCTAGTAAATTACATTTTCCATCAGGGTGTGTTTTATCATCTAATACACAATTCTTCTCATAAAAATGTTTTACTCTGCTGTGTTTTTTATTAATAGAATTATTAAATTACATATCATTCTTTTAGCGCGGAATCGCGGATACTGGGTTAGTTGAGTATGCAAAATATGAAGAGCTGTTTTTAGAACTCGGAGGCCCTGGAGCCAAAATTTAGTTATTTTTAACTTCCCAGTATAGGAAGTTATTGTAATGGGTCCGATTTTCGAAATCGATATCTTCGCGTTTCATGATTAGGACAAGCATTAACACCAATTTAGAGAAGAAGTATGTGTGTGTGTATGTGTATACGTACGCGCGAACAAAAAAAGATATCGACTTTGTTGAGGTATCGATCGAAGTGTATTAACATCAATATGATTCGAAAATAATTTCATTATATTCGGTTGAGTCGTTTCGATTCGGTCGTGTTTTTATTTTTTTTAAATATTTATAAATATTTATTATGATGGGAAGTTATTCGTGTGGAGCTCAAGGGTTGCACCAGACCATACCCACGGCTTGTTACAAATTCTTTATTGGGATAGTATAAATAAAATATACTAAATATCAATCTATTGAAAATTCGATTCGATTTCAACATGACTAACAATTACTAAAATAATATCGTTTTGCACGGATTGGTTAAATTCGCTGGTATAATAAGTTATAATCACTTCTACTAGTAATAATTTTTAATATCCAATTCATCTATTACAACGGGTCTATAAGTTTTTGAAAATATATAAGCAAGCACCTAGCTTATGGAAGGTTAAATGAAAGTTTGCTGTAAAAGTAAAATTGAATAAAAAATTAGCTTTTTATCAAAACTAATTTTATTTTCCTTTATGCAAGATATTCATTGATTTTTATTCGATTTCTTTATATTACGAAGCATCTTAATTTCTTTTTATATTATTCTTATTTTGATGAAAGTAACATAATATATTTTATCTTTATCTGAAACTAAGAACACTAAAACTAAATTTATGACATTTTTCCACAACGTAATATTTAATACATTCTCTTATACATAGTTGTTTTGTCTCCCTTCTAAATTTATCATCATATTTATATTTCACTCCCGGTATGTATGCTAAGTAAATTTTCTTTTTTTTTTAATGCTATAAATTATTCTTTTCTGTACGCTTATGTATTTATATTATATGTCTACACATATTTCTTAGAAAGTTAATTTAATTTTTTCTCAACATACTTGAATTTACTTTAAATTCAAAGTCCTTTTTGTTCGTAAAATATTTTTTAATTAAACTTAATTATAATTTTATGTTGTTCATGGCTATAAAAAATACTTCTACGATATTGCGTGATTGTTCAGTTATATTATTCGACGAAAATCTTTAAAATGAGCATAATTTATTATGTCTTAACGGTCGCTAAACTAAGAAGAATTGTTTTCGCCACAAGTTGTGTAATTCTTTGTTCATTTTGGTGACTCTAGCCGATTGATTTTATTCGAGGGAATTTATTCATAAGTGAACTATCTAAACTTCAGTGTAGGTTTCATTTCAACAGTTAGTCGATATGAAAATATAATAGAACTAGCTTGATATCCGCCCGTTTCACTGGGCTTAAAAGTAAAAAACACCGCTTTATAGCCTCCACCTCTCTTGATGTGCACATTTTTCAGTTTTGTTAAATGTAAAATAGTCATGATTCAGGGAGTATACAAAAAAATTGGCTATGAATGGTTTAACATTTACTATTTTAAATTTTTACAGAATACTTTAATTTATGGTCCAAAAGGATGATTATAGATCTGCTCCATCTATAATCATCATTTTGAACCATAAATTAAAGATTTCTGTAAAAATTTAAAATAGTTAATGTCAGATTAAATTTAATTTATTTTTTAATATATCTTTATCAGTTATAGCTCATGTGTTATTCTGAAGTATGAGCTATATTGCTGTGCAGTTTCATTTAAAACCATTAAACAAACAAACAAACATGCTTACTTTCGCATTTATTATATGTAGAGATAGAGATAGAGATATGAGTATTTAAAAAGGTCAGAAACCTTAAATTTTAGCTTCCCGTCATTATCTTTTTCGAGTTTACATTTTAAATAAAAGTTTGATAAGTCATTTGAATCGTGAAAAAAACCATTAAATATCGTGAAAAAAAATACCACTTAGACTGTGAAGAGTTTCTCTGGCTTGTATGCCAGAGATATATTATTGCTAGGAGAGATTTGTACAATAAAGAGAAGGAGCGCTGGTACGTTAAAAATTTTTGTGTTTTCTCGAGCTGATGCACGTTTACATATTACCATAATAATTTAATTTTCCCTAGTCGGAAAACGCTAGGAAAAAAATTACTAGTAAAAATGAAGCTAAACGGATTATTTCAAGTAGTTTGGAATTGAATCTTAAACTATTTAATGTAATATCGATTTATTTTGTAAAATTTCTAAATACAAATAATAACTTAATTTATCTAAAACAGATTACTTACACAGAACAACCGGATTTTGGTTAAAAACAAAATGAGAAATTCATTTAAAGTACACTTTTGTAACATGATAGTGAACAATACTATAACAACACTGACGGTCGTCATAAGTACTAGCGAATCCATGATGTCGACTGTTGGAATTAATAGAGCGTAATTATACAAACGTAATATGTATAATATAGTGAAACAGATATAGGTTATACAATGATAATATATCGGATGTCACAAAAGTTACGGGATGGTCCAAGAACTTTCCAAAGAAGCAATTTTTGGTAACATATTTTGGACAAACGTTTCAAGGATCAAAAGGTTCAATGAACATGAAAGGCCTATGATGATCAACATCAAAAATTGAAACGGAAACCTATTTTGTTGTCGATTCGTGTAAATAAAATAAAGCGGAACATATTTTTTTCAAAACAGTTTTTTGCAAATTTTTAATAGCTAATTTTTAACAGCCATTCTTATGTAAGTTTCAATGAGGAATCCAACGGTTTAATTAGATCTTGAAGTTGACATTCGACAAAAAATATGGGGACAATTTAAAATTTTGAAGTCGATTTTCATAGGGCCTTAATTAAAAATCATATTTACATAATCACTACATAGATTTTTGTCTGAGACTTTTTCCAAAAAAAGGCTTCTCCAAAAAAAGGTTTCTTTTGTTGCCAACTCTGAAAAGTTCTTGGACCGCCCTATTACTTTTGTAACACGGCGTAGAATAAACGCATATACTTATGTAATGTTAGAAGTACCTATGAGTACGGGAGTTTTGTTCTTTAAACTAACCAAATGTTAAAATAATATGTTTAAACTTTACGATTTACAGTGTAATAGTTACATAATATAACAAACACTACAAAGTGTTTCACAACCGTTGTATTAAATGATAATATTCTATCAGGGAATATCGAAGCAAGGCGATATATTTAAGACAATTGCCATTCTGCGTTTGATGTTTCAAATCAAAGAATATTTTTGAGAAGCCTGCCTTCGTCATTGGAATTTCACAAAACTATAGGTTGGGAAAACTGACTTAACTTTTTTTAAATTGTGCTGAACATAAACTTTAGTTATACGTATAAGATTACCCAAAGTTCACAAATAAAAATTTTATTGTTACGTTTATTTTATCAAACTTTACCGATTTTAAATGAACTACTGATTATCGGAAAAATCACTAACACAATCTTTGAACGCTATAACATATAACGTTAAAACATAGTACTACTTAAACCTGTGAAATCCCACTGGTACCTACATAAAATTTACGTCATGAACTTAGGACATCACCTGGAACGAAATAGCAGCAGCGCAGCTTTGATAATTACCCATCACCTCTAGTCTAGATAGAAGTATGTAATTTAATTTGGTTAAAGTAAAACTAGTCGTCGCCAGGTGGCATCTATGTCACTTTGTGAAACATCCACTACAGATACAGTCAATATTTAATGACAAAACTGAGTACAATAAACATTTATTCACAATAGTAGATTAATTTATCCATACGTATTTTAAAGTAATGCATAGTCATTGTGATTCATAAATCTCTAAATAAATATTGGAAAGGAAAATGTTCCTGTTCCTTAAACTAGAAGAAGGTGTGTAAAACTTTCTGACTATATACTATGGCAATGAAAGTGTAAAGATTTATTGTGTGCATTGTTTTGAAAATCAGAATTCCTTATGGAGAATGTTATTATTATGTTATTATATATAATAATGTAAAGATAGACTATAATTATTATACAGTCTGATCAAAAAGTCCTTAGGCACTATTAATTTTTAATGACAAATATCTTGAACGGCTCGTTAGAGATAGAAACATGTTTTACATAAGAGATTTTTTTAATCAACTATACGGCCATCCCTCTTGTGTTAGTAAGAATAACAAAAAGATTATATTTTATTATCATAACTGGGCTGCGTTTACTTCAATGTCCTTTAACCACATGATTACGACAGTTTCTTAAGTGACTGCAATGCAGAAAGTTGGCTTAAAATATCATCAGTCATGGGGACGGTTTCTGCTCAAGAGTGAACAACACTTCTCTCTGTATTTCAGATCATGAATGTTATTTTAACTTATTCATTATCGATTCCATTGTGTAGGTATGTATTAGTTTAGTATGTATACTACTTACAACAGAATTAAACAAACAATCGGCGTTTATACCATGAGTTTTCTATACAGGGTGCTTTTTAAGCTCGCATATGCTTGAAACTCGAAAAGAACTTGTCGATAAAAATGCTTCAAGCGAAAAATGATGTGTATGTAGGCGCACAACTTACGCATACATTAAACTTGACCTAGGTTTTCAAGCCCAATGAAAAGTTCACTCTACTCCATAACTGTTAATCGATAGATAAACACTTTAAATTAGAAAGTTGGTATTGATTAAAAAAGTCACATTTTTTCTTGAAACATTTTTCCGCAAACCGTAGGTGCAGTTTAGACAAAAAAGGAATGAAAAAGTACTCTTCAAAAAAAAATTTTCCAAAATAAATCCAATAAAAGTAGTTTGTTTTTTTATAAAGACCATTTTTGTTCAAATTGTTTGAACAAACGCACAAAAAGATAAATTTATGCTGTCAACTATTCGGCTTACAAAACAATGTTTCAAAACGTTTTCATGTTTACGTATTTATACAAAACAATTTTCTATTTTAAAGCTAATGTTTGTCCGTTATGAATCAGAGTGAGGTTTTAATTGAACCTGAAAACTTACATCGAATTCGATGCCGGTATAAGATGTGTGCCTTTGAAACTAACATTTTTCGTTTAACGCATTGTCTTCGATTAAATTATTTCTCGAGTTTCAAGCATATGTCAACTTTAAAAAGACATCCTGTAATGTATATTATGTAAATATATTTAATTTTAAACTAAAATAATGGTTAGCTACACATATACTAGATAAGTACATTAGTATTATTAATTAAATAAATTCAAACAACTTTTTCACCGACACCTACACATTAAATTGAAAACTAATAATCAATTTCCTAAATTTTATTTAATTTATTCGTTATAGATTTTAGAGGTATTATTCTAGTCACTTAATGATTTTCTACTAGCATGCTTTTTATCGTTATGCATCGGGATCTAATGTGATAAAAAATGGGTCGTTGATTACGATCTTCCGTTATGCATCTCAAATTTTTCGTTCAGATTCTAATAAAAAAACGAATAGGCCGAAAACTGGGTCGAATATTGATGTCAATAGTGTAGTTAATACCTGACAGTTATCAGGCCATATGTTCGATAAAAATGAAAATAGCATATCGATTCCATTTTGTAGTTTAAATTCTGGAAATTTTTCGCGATCGGATCAGTAAGAAAAAATACAAATTTCTAACAGCTAGATTTGTTTTTTATTTTTTGAAAGAGGTTCAAAAAACAATTTATTATAATTCTCCCTTACCTAAACTTTAATGCGTAACATGCGGTAGGAGGGCACAATCACATAAGTACCAACGGGTAAAAATGCATTAAATTTTTTATAATAAATCATAATTATTGTTGAAGAATTTTGAAAATAAGTTCTCTGCTTTTCATAAACCTATATTCGAAGTTTTTCTTGGAAAACTAACCACAATATAACTAGTCCAGATATGTTTGTAATTTCTATAAATATATTAAAATGAGTGTTATAAATGAAAATACCTCAGAAAAGTCATTAAGTTAAAATCTAGTTTATAGTAAAAAGTTGATAACAGTACCTACACAAAATATATTAAAATAATTCAGATGGTTAAAATTTGAATGAATTTAGTTAAATTTTCCACTTTATTTTACTATTATTTTATACAATAACAATATTTGATTACAACACAAATTACAATTTAATTACAACTACGATTTGTTTGCGGTTGAAATAAATTTTTGTATGTTTTCATTGTTTGTGAATATCCTGGAAAATAATTTAACGAAAATGTTATAAACAAAAATTAAACAATCGAATAAAAGGTATACAAATAAAGATAAGTGATAATGATAATTAACTCTTTCTAATTTTACACTGTTTTTAATGAATAAAGTTGATAAAAGGCAATACTTATTAAAATAAATATTGCGACAGTCGTTCTTCATTAAGTCTTGTTTGTAATAAATAAGAGAGAAAATAGTGCTTTGAAATTAAAAACATACCAAAATTATTTTAAATTATTTCTGGTACTCAATTCAATAAATAGCTACAACAGTGACGGATTTAGGCTAGTTGTCGCCCTAGGAAAAAATGAATTTCATTAATTTATTGATCCAAAATTTTTATTTTATTAAAATATAATTTTTTAAATATTACTAATAAACATGACATAAATATAAATATAAACTTTAGACTTTAGACAGAATAATCTATAGGTTTTTTTAAATATTAATCAATTTGAAAATTTCTTTTTCCTGGCTTTGGTCCGCGCTAAAACGTCGATTATAACGTCGTAATTAATTTTTTAGCTAAATAGACAGTAATATAAGAGCATTAAGTCTATCTTGGACCATGCTTGCGCGCAAATAGGCTTTTAACCCTTTTTAGAGTGGAAAAACACATTCACAAAACACCGTGAATGCAATACATATTTTTTGTGCAGAGCGTACATCTTCCGTATTTGCTAAAGAATCTTTGAGTTGATCATGTAAATGAATATATTCATTGCCTAAAGTTTATTCCAAATCGTCAAGATTTAATCGTCATGAAAAGAGTATAAAATGACATTAAATCAATTTTGTTTTATTTTTAACTGATTAGAATAAAAAAATTAGAAAATTTTACAAAATTACTTAAAAATTACTAAAATTCAATTTCGAAAAATTTTTCAAAACTGCTACTTCAGAAAGAGCTAAGTAAAATTTGAATTAAAAGGAAAATAGCTGACATGACGTCAGGATATAAAATCCGTAACTAACGTAAACTAGGGTTAGGACTTGTTCCAACATCCAACATCTTACATCAATAACTTAAAAAACTTTTTATTTACATGTAATCGGTTAAACCTAACTTAGAAGCCGATATTGTTGACACCTACATTTGCTTTTAATTGCGTATAGTCTTTTAAAATTGATGTGAAATGTAATGAGTTGTATATAAATGAAAAAAATGAAAACTTACGCTCGTTCAGTCCATTCTGGTTTTTAATGATTTAACTGAAATGCCATTTTCTTCAATAAGATAAATAATAGCACCCCAACCTGACATTGCATCACGATCCACTGCATTCGTTAAAGCTTGTGAAATTGTTTCAAATAAATCATCAGGTTCTTTATCAGGTTCCCATAATGATTCACACATTCCATATAATTGTCCGGAACATGTGCCACCCACAACAAAATCATTTGTTTCATTCACACATCCAATTATATCCATATTACATATATATGGGTCCATATTATTATCCAAGCCTTTCCAAAAAAAAAACATAGAAAATGTTACAAAAATAATAATTTTTCATTATACAGGGTAATTCAAAACTACAGCAGTAAAGAGCAGAGTGATACATTAACGAGAGAGCTTCAGTAAAGAGAGAGCTTTTTCAATTTGGAAATATCTAAATTGAAATTGGCCTAAAAAGTTGTAGAAAATAAGATTCACTATAATTTATTTGCTTAGTATTTTTGTCCATCTCTTTACCGAGATATTTACCTTCACTATTTAAAAAAAAGAATTTTCCAGACGCAAGAGAAAAGAAGATTAACATTGTATTAAACTATATTTTCTACAACTTTGTTTGTTATCTTATATATTTAAACGAGCAATTCTTGTATATATATATATATATATATATATATATATATATATATATATATATATCAACGATCTTGGAAATGGCTCCAACGATTTTCATGAAAATGAGTATGTAGGGGTTTTTTGGGGCGATAAGTCGATCTAGCTAGGTTTCATTTATCAGAAATGTCCTTTTATCCGTCTTTTCATGAAAAATTCATCAGACATCTATTGGTGTATAACGTAGTTAATGAAATACAATGCAAATTATAACATAACAAAAAGGAGGCGTTTGAGTAGTCTAAAGTGAAAAAAATTCATCAGACATCTATTGGTGTATAACGTAGTTAATGAAATACAATGCAAATTATAACATAACAAAAAGGAGGCGTTTGAGTAGTCTAAAGTGAAAAATATGACTCTTGCTGACATCTATTGGCGAATAACCGAGCAAAGCTCGGTCATCCAGATATTAAAAATTTAAATTAGGATAAAGTTAAACGAGATTTCCTCAAAATTACAAACGGTAATAATTAAGGAAGTCCCATATCGTTAATTGATCTAAAAACAGCAAAAAATACTCTTCTTAAATATTTGTCACGTTGATCACTTTATTCTCTTTTTATTACGATTATTTTCAAATTCAAATCAGCCATTAATAAGAAACTATTATTTTATTTTGATAAAAAGTAAAATTGTTTGAATTTTCTCACCGGCAACAACTGGTTCAACAAAATATGGTCCAAACCGTTTTTCATACAGCATATTTGAGACCATTCTAGATAATACTCTGGGTTTAATTTTACGTCCTTCTTTTAATTCATACAAATTTTTACGAAACGTTAATGTTTGTAACACACTCTGAGCATCTGTTACTAATCCAGGCAATCCAACATACAAATGTGGTCCAACTTTATAAACTTTTTCTTTATTTGTTGCAACTAATTGACTTTGAATACCGTATCTTGTATCTGTGCCAATTGCTACACATTTCTTACCACACATTGCAACGACTGCACTGCCATTATATTGTAATATGCTGATCATAATGGAATTAATATCATAAAAATACTAAAAAATAAGTAAAAAAATTTTATTTAGATTAAAAGCAAAAATTTAAATGATTATTTCACGAAAGTTTATTCTTATATTCAAGTAACATTTTTTATGGTAAAGCCTGGATATGAAAAAAATACTACCTTAAATTCGACGGACCATTGCTCTTCTTTTACATATTTTACTTTTCGTGTAAAAACTAGCAATGCTGCCAAAAACTCTACAACTGTTTAGACATATTCCTTAATGGCAAAGTAAATGAACTCTATTCTCCTCCGTTGGCAAAGGTATAACCTTGTAGAAATTATTTAGTATCGAATACACGAAAGTTAACAAATTAAAAAAGGACGAAATCAGTAAGTAATGTAAATTATAAATACAGGGAAGTATTTAGAAAGGTTATATGTTCCGTAAATTTTCCGAAATTAAATTGAAATTGAACTGTTAATAATTTCTAAATTCTAGAAATCACATGAACGGTTCCAGTAATTGGCGCGGAAAAGTGCAAATTTTGGCTTGCAAAATATAGCTGAAAATTTTGGAAACGTTTTGATTCAATTTTGTCAACATATATAGAATTTTTTCAGCAAGTCTAGTTTTTGTTTTGCTAAAAATGTCGGCTGTATGGATTTTGAAATCACGTTGTGTCCGACTTAAAGTGACAAAATATGCATTGCTTTTGTACAAAAGGTTACCAACGTCTATTGATAAATGATAAGTAAACTGGTAGTATAGTGATAAATGATAAGTAAATTCGAACTACTGAAAACGGGTCCATTTATTGTTTTAATTAGTACAAATTATGATCGCCAGTCGGTGGATTGGGTTTTATCTGATTTGAATTTGAATATTTTGACTGGTTTTTAAAAATGTTAAGTCCATGTATTGGTTATCAATTGCCGATATTGTGTTATGTTCAGGTCAGACTACTCTATAATCTAGAATTGATTTGTGTATTATTCGCGACTGCAAAAAACTATAGGTGGCGGTTGAAGAGGGATATAAACATCTATCTCCATGGTATAAACAAACAAAAAACCATAGAACATATAATATATTATACATTAATTATTCACAACTCTATTTCGTTAGTCTATTAACATACTTAAATTTCTTTTTTATGCCATTTAATTACATGTTCTAAGATAATGTTTACACCATCATATTCATTTCATATTTAAATCATCAGTAGAGGCTCAGTACTTTGAGTCGCGAGTAGGAAAATTTAAATATATTTTCAATTTTTTATATCTCCGTTTTCATAGAAAACATTTTTTCCCCAGTCTATATCAATGACACCAATATAATTACATTCAGTCGGCAGAAAATAACATACACACTTGCATAGAGCATACTATGGTGATAGAAAATCATTATTAATTTAACTAATTGACGACCGGGAGCTGGTTCAGTTTTATATAATAGTTTTATAAATCGACCGGATTTTGATAATGAATTAGAAAATTTTTTGAAAATGGCCAATTTTTTAAATAGGTTTTGTTTGTTGTAAAAAATACAGAAAAGGAGTTTTCCGGTTCCAGAACGATCCGCGCTCCGGAACTTGTCTCGGAGCGTTGTCTCTACATTGTTTTCTTTGGTGGCGTTTTCTTGAATATCTCTGCTTCTATTGATCGGACGAATAAAAAAGAATTGTTTCCTACGAATTTCTGTATCGACATATCAAGAAAACCGCAATAACCTCATATTTTCAACTTATTCTGGAAAAATACTAAACTTATGGTCATAAAAAAGAGTGGCAAATAAACTCTGACACATCTAGTCCATATTGTACTTATCATCGTTAAATAGCATTGATTAATATGCGAAATTTCGAAATCCGTGTAAGTGCAGTTTTACTGTAACGAGCTACCCGTTTATTAATGTTGACGAATTCATAAATAGTCATTTTATATGAATATGCTAACGGCAGCATTTTTACCCCTTAAGTAAACATTTTTATCAAAGTAAAAGTATATTATAGAGAATAGAGAAAAAACTACAACTAACTCTTGGTCTATTACATTTTTTGAAATCTGAAATGGTAAATTGAAAAATAAAATACAATATGATAAAAAACTTACATTATAGCTGCAATCACAATAATTTTTACCCAATGCAGTTTGAATAATATATTTTTTATCACAAAAAGTTACGTACAATAAATATATAAAATCAATGGTCTTCAAAACCGTCAAACTCTCTTGTTCAACACATTCACAATTGTGTTTTCAATTGTTTGCAATTTAAAGAAATAATGTCAACTCTTTTAAATTCTCATTCTTACATTTTGATAAAAGGAATAATAACTATATTCTATTATAAATAGTTCCAGTTTATACACTTCAATTCATTTTAATAATAAAACTTTGTCTAAAAAGAAAATAAACTTATTTATTTTATGAAAAAGTTGATTTTCTTAATTGCTCTCAATAAAGTTCAATCGTTGTAAATGACAGAAATATTATTATGAAAAAAGCGAATGATTTTCCAAAAAAAAATCATATTTACCAAACAACAAACAAATACCATGTATATAATCCGTTTTCATACATAATTCATTGTATAATTTACAAAATATTTAAATGAAATGTGGCTGTCAGAAAATAAATTATTTGGAAATGAGAAAATTCTACATATAGTATATACACATACATCATACTTTATACGATGACTATATGCTATTATAATTGTATACAAAAAATTATTGTTAAAATGAAAGAAAAAACTATTTATCAAAATGTCATAAAATATATTTGTGACAATCAATTTTTTTTATGTGTGTACGTATAAACATGGCTTTGGCTTATGGTGGCGGATGGTTTGTGTAATTTAAAAAAAAAATTAATAGTTTTTTAATAACGACACTTTACTTCCTATTGTGTGAAGTTTTCAAATAATGTTAGATTAACGTAGCTTTAAGTTGATGCTTGATGCATAACTCTTAAATTCAAATTACATTTTATATTAATATTTTAATTTTTTATTATGTTGATTTATTCAAGTAAAGACTTGAATTCAAAGTCTAACTGAACGATGGTATTTTAAAAAATAGGTACGGAAGATAAACGAAAAATAAAAATATCAATTTTCTAGTTTTCGATAAACCTATCAAAACATATGGCAAGATTACGATATCCGTAGCGCCACGATTTGAAGGTGAAATTTGCCCATTTATAGCTTAATAAAACGAAAATGAAGAGTAACAATTTTATAATGCTATTTTTGATGTGTAATTTGGTCTTTGAATGGAAACCAACCAACCAACCAATAATTAACGTTAAAATAAATTCATAAAATCATTGAAAAACTAATTTTGAATTATTAACGAAATTATCCAATTGACATTTTAGACCAAGCAATATCACGAAAAAAATATTTCATTAGCTTTACTTTGATGCATTTAATAGAATTATATCGCCAAACTGTTTTTCTAAAAATTTTTTTAACATTCTTTTGATTCAATTGGTTCTATGTGGATTTTTAACTGATTTCAGTATTTCACTATAATTCACTTCACATTACATAAAACGTTTCATTAATTAAATTTATCAGCCCAAGAAAATATATGCGGAATTTTGCAAAAAAATAATTAAAAAACAAATGATTAATGTACCCACAGATTACAGAAGTGGCGTAGATATTTACAGGATGTTAGAACTGGAGAAATTTTAATTAATGCAGTGTTTTGGGTATTTTGATTATATCATCAAAATCAGGGCCGATTTACATGCAGACAATAAGTAACAAAATCGTTAAAATAAGCATCAATCTATTATCTTTATTTTCAATCAAAATACAGTACAATCTCACTAATCTGGTACTTCAATAGACCGATACGTTCAATAATCCGGTACCCTGTAATTTAATTTTATAAAAAAATTACCAAAAAAGATTATTCTCATTCCAGTGATGATATTCATTATGAATTTTTCTATACAATCCAGTAATCCGAACATAATTCCAATAATCCGTCACCCTCTGTTTTTTAATACTGTAGGATTAGTGAAATTGTACTGTAATCAGCTAGGTGAGCTGATAATAGCATACATTTTATTGCTGTTGCGGCGCCGAGGTCTGCGCCCCGACAATGAGATTTTGTTTAATACGTCAAAATAAATCGTATAAATTTCGACGTTTTAACTTGGTTTTTAAGTAATCGAAGCCAAAAGTGAATTTGAAATAAAATATTTTAGTTCTTAAAATGGGAAAGTTGAAACGACTAACATGGTTAAACAGTGAATTTTACAGTAAATCTGCCATTTAAAAGGCTGAAATATTCTGGAAAAAAGTTTATTCCTGTATGTATGGTCCTCCAGATTTGTTAAGTGGAAACTACAAATACGGATGAATGTTAAACTGTTGGTTGAAAATAAGCTTGGAAATAAAAATCGGCTTTTACGGCCAATTTGTTTTAAAAAGGAAATTTATAAACAATTAATTGATGTTCATGTCAATAAGCCATCGTAACTTAATCTTTCTTAATAAAATGACTTTTATTACACAAAAAAGAGATCGAAAAGGAACTATCACTACCTCAAAATTTAGAATTTTATTTTATTAGCTCATGTTTGGTTTGTGGCTTATTTTAACTCTCTAAACTTTTCATATGTATATCCAAAGATAATAGTCTACATAATCGCAACCTCGTAGTTAAGGTCTGGTGAATATAAGAATATGCTCATTAAACTTACTTACTAAGCTCGCGAGCGAACTTGAAAGCCCAGACCTATGGCTTTCTACATAGACCTACCTCAGTTTGAATTTAAAAAAAAATTACTTAATTTGGTATAACACTGAGTTAATTTGAATATTTGAATATTTTAACATTGCAAGTCATAATTTTCGAAAACGCGAGCTCTATAGTAATTTTAAAATCTGCAAAAAATGTATAATGGTCCCTTGAAGAAATTTGGTTGCAGTATCTCCGAAGACGATACTGCAATTATTTGAAATTTTTTAATATTTTTATTTGATACTTTCAAATTTTGCACTATAGAAAAAAGACGGTGGTGCGTTAAAAACTGATCACCCGGTATACTGTGTAAACTAAATGCCTCACACGGGTTATTTTAAGTTATTTGTAATTTTATTTGTTTATTTGAGTTTCGTGGATTTAAGAAAATAAAATGGCAAACCATTCATTATTTAGAGTTTATTACAGTTTCAAACTTTCATGTTACACTGGTCATCTGTTTACAGTGTGCAAATCCTTGTACTTGAATCACAAATAATATAGTACATGTAGTTAGTAACTAAGTAGTATTTTGTTATAGTAGTATGTATATACTAACCCGATCATTTTAGTCCAAATGGTCAACCTCGGAATCTAATGGAATAAGCTGAATTTTTGTACAAACCTTTATTTTGATATTACAAATGTTGTCTCAAAAGTCACATACGGTCACGCGTCCGCGTCCTTAGATATTCAAGGTCAAACGTATCGAAAATCAGTTTTTTTGTGAATATCACGTTTCTTTTGCCTTCAATCGTTTTAGCATTTTTATAAAAGTTGTAGAGGATAAAATTTTCTACAAATTTTGTCGAGATTTTTTTGTATGAAGACCCGTTTATGAAATAGAGGGCCGCAGCTCAGCTATACGTACCTTAGTGCAAAGTAAATATTTATAAATATACGGTATTAAATAATTATTTAAGTAACATTTAATCGATAATTAGGTGAAAAACCGTATAATAGACAGGGTCAATCGTGAATCCTAGTCTAATATGCGATTTTTTCCTTATATTATTCATTAAATACTACTTAAATAATTTTTTAATACTTTATATTTATAAATAGTGACCCAGCGCTGAAGTACGTTAAGCTGACCGCACCATCTTCTGCGCCCTATATTTTAAAAATGGTTTAACATACAAAAAAAAAGTTTCAGACAAAATATATAGAAAATTTTATCTTCTACAACTTATATATTAAATGTTAATACGATTGAAGACAAAATAACTAGTTATTCACAAAAAACTGATTTTCGATACCTTTGATCTTAATAACATTTGTACTAACAAAATAAAGGTTTGTACAAAAATTCAGCTTATTCCGTTAGATTCCGAGGCGAAACCCTAAGATGATTGGAGTATATATAATATAAGCTACTATACATAGTAATACAGACTATAGACGATAACATTCTCTCTTCTACACAAAACTCTAAATTTCCCGGGAGACATTTGTGAACTTAACTGTCCTTCTCAGTTGACCAGTTTATATGATCATAATAATGTTTCTCAATGACTTTACAAACTAAATGTGAAATGTTTTTCTTATGTTCGTATGTATTCTCTACACATAGAATATTTTATTTTTTAACATTTCCTTTTTTTGCCATGTATTTTTCGATGAAAAAAGTTAATAAATTTGTCATATAGATTGGAAATCATATTTTTATGACTTTTTTCTTGCTTTTATTTGTTCGCGTAGTTGAAATTTGTTCTAAATCCAGTGGCGTTCTATGTATTTTTTTTTGAATTTTATTCAATTTAGTATTACTGTTGAATTGTTTATTATACGTGACATGAATATTTCTCAAATTCAATTCGAAAAGCAATTTTAACCTCAGTTTGAAAAGTAATTTTTATAAGTCAAATGGAAGGTGTATGCTAGTTGAAAAGTTCGAAAATGAGTGACTTCAATACTTATTTACAGAAGTACAAATTCTCGAGTCACAGAACTTCTTAACATTTAAAGAGGATTAATAGATATGTTATTTATACCACAAGCTTCATTTTAAGTAAGTTTAGTAAACGTAAAGAATATACACTTACCAAATAAAGTTATGAAAGTCATTAGTTTGAATATCTCATAGAGATTCAAGAAGTATAGCGGGAGAGGATACAAGAGTTCTTTTAAACTTCTTAACTTCTTTTAACTTAATAACTTCTTAACTTCTTTTAACTAAATTTATTTCAAAACTTCTTTTAACATAACATTAATGAGAGTCATTCAGTCTGTAAGCTGACTAGAATCTCCGGTGAAATTCGATTAACAAGAATTCTAGTTTCTTTTGGTCTGCTCCAGGACCCAACTGGTTATTACAATTGAAATTTAAAAATCCTATGAAATATAGCTAAGAAAACTCTCCATTCAATTACCTTTTCCTTATTGCCTTCTTCAAACTGAATCAATTTTGATTATCATCGCCTCTTTTTTAGTTATTTTGGATACAGAACTCTAAACTTGCACTTGAAACAGCTTAGAACACTCTCCATTAAATTATCCTTCAAACAAAACAAAATAAAAATCGATTCATCCGTTAAGGAGCTACGATGTCACAGACAGACACATGGCGATCAAACTTATGACATCTCTCTTTCTTTCGGGGGTTAAAATTTTTGACTTTGATAGAGCTTTTAACATAACTCTCAAAGGCTACTAAAAGCAAGGTTACTTTTACTAAACGATTTTTTGCTTTAAACCCTACAACTTTCAGACGTAAGAATTTCATCCATATCGCTTCTCCGAAAATTCATTGCCAGATGGGGTATCAAAGACAACATAAGTGCGTCTATAATTAGAAAACACTTAATTAATAAAGTTTCTCCTGTTTTTAACCGACGAAAAATATGGTCAACAGAATCAATCAACTGAGTTTTTGTATACAGGGTGTCTAGCTAAGTTGGCTAAATATGGAAAACTTTTTTATTAAAAGGTTTACGAAAAAAATTTATAAAAAGCTCTCCTTTCAAAAATATTAACATTCAGCTATTCACTTTTGACATTGAATATACAGGCTGCCCACAAATTGAGAAAGTTGGATAGGAATGTTAATGGTCGTTTAGAAATGTAGACCATTTTGAACTGATAATAAGGGAAACGGTTCAAGAAATCACTCCCGAGATATGTAGGAGTTTATTTAAACAATTTTGTAAAAGAATAATTTTATTTATGGAACACGAAGGTGGATACGTTGAGGCAAAAACGAACTGAAGATTATAACTGTTTAGGAATGAATTGTTAACGAAGTGAATGTTTTGATCACTTCAATTTTAAATTTTGCAAATGCTTCTCTTAATTAGATTTTAGAACAAAATAATTAATACAGAACGTTTATTTTTCATACATTACGTTACAATTATTATTGTTGACGTAAGTAAAAACAGTTATCTTCAGTTCGTTTTTGCTTCAATGTATCCAACTTCACGTTCCATACATGTACCTAATTGTTATTTTACAAAATTATTTAAATACACTCCTACATATCTCGGGAAAGATATCTTGAACCGCTTCCCTTATTAATTATCTCTTCTAAATGGTCTACATTTCTAACCGACCATTAACTTTTCTATCGAACTTTATCAATTTGTTGACACTCTGTATAATCGAAGTCAAAAGTGAATAGCTAAATGTTAATCAGAGCTTTTTATGAAGAATAAATTTTTTTTGTAAACCATATAATAAAAAAGTTTTCCAAATGTAAGCAACTTAGTTAGACTATGTGAAATAATAATATATTTTTAGGGATATCCCGAAAATTTTTTCTGTATAAATTTTAAAACAGAAAATTTCACATTTAAGAGGGAGAAGAGGGAATTTAAAATTTATGGATGAACTTTTTTCTTAAATTACCAAAACTTTACACCTTTAATTGACATGGGAGATACAAAATATAAGGGATACAATTTTTTACAGAAGTTTCAAGGGTTATGTTTTTGATTACTGATAAAAAAATAAATAAAAAAATTAATTAATAAAATTAAATAGAAACATCTTTTTTTTATTTTTCCCTTTTAAAATTATCTAAAAGGACAAAATAAAGAATTTTTTCAAAAAAAAAAAAGAATCGATTTCGAAATTTCGAAAAATTATCAAAAAGGTAAAAGTTAATTCTAAAGTAAATAATTTTATCAATAATTTCCTTGTGGCCATTTACGTTTTAAAATCGATTCCAACCAAATCCTTAGTTAATAATTGATTCATTGACGCCTACTTCAAAACGAAATTGTTCACAAGGAATTTATTGATAAAATTATTTTTTACATTTTTTTGAATTTGTTGACCTACAATTGCAATAGTTAAATTTTCGACCGTGGTAGCGACAAACCGGTCAATTTCTCTCGACTATTAGAATATTATGAGTGTTTATTTTTTATAGTGCGATAGATTGATTATATTTATACTCGTACGATAAATTAATTTTACAAAGATTTGTCAATGTTTTGCTCATAATATCTAATTCGGAAATTCACTGAAATTTTAATGACACATTAAGCTTAAAATCGAATAATAATTAATACAAGGGGTTTTCAATAAATTTTCTTAAAATTAAAATCGCTGTACCTTGTGAATCAAAAGTAATACTTTGAGGTAGTAGGTAAAATGTATAATGTTCTCAGATTTGGTTTAAAATAAAGCTATGGCAATAAGTTTGTCCTAATATACCTAAAAATCCTTTATTACAAAATATGAAATACAATTTTTAATCCTACACTTATTATTAAATGAGTTTCATCGATAATCAAATTTTAATAAAACCATTGAAAAGCATTTAAATAATTAATGAATATATTCTATTAGTCAAAAAGATATTTTCATTATTAATTTAGATTTAAATACAAGTAAACGTATTATTAACACCTTGAAAAACATTTTATCAGTATTTGAAGTATAGAAGGAAGAGCTTTAGGGATTAGGTTATATTATAAACTTTACCTGAAAAACAATATTCAATAAATTCATAACCAGAGACGAACATAAACAGGATGGGACATTAAAGTATGCGATTTTAAAAACGCTATAAAACAAAACTTCATTAATTTTTCCAAATTTATTTTGTTACCATCTTAAAAGACATAAAAAACTTTTGCCCATGGTTTCGCTTATATACTAATCACAATATAGACAATGTCAACTTTGGAGACACATGTGCTATCCTTCAACCTACTTGACCTCGTTTAGCTCGCCCCTTAAACATCACAACGCGGCCTGCGGCCATGGAGCTCCCTTAAGGAATGAAAGAAAAAAGTGATACAGTAAACTTTTATTTTGAACCATATGCAAATATATATTAATCTTAACACTTATAACTTAAATGACAAAGTTTCATTTAAACTTACACCCCCTATTTTACTCCCTTGGAGAAGGAATTTTTTTTAAACAGTCATACAGTAAACTTTTGTTTTGAATCATGAGCTTATATATCATTTTTTACATTTTCAACTTCAAAATTGACCAAGTTTCATAGTAACTTTCAACTCTTATTCAACCTCATAGAGGGCGAATGTTCAAAAATCTCTTCTTAGTGCTCACTTACGTTTTTTAAGGAAGATGTGTACAAAATTGCATGCTTCTAGACCCAGCGGTCTCAGCTGTGCGTTGATGAGTCTAAATCGAAAAATATCGATCCTAGATAAAAAATTTGCGTGTAAAGTTGAAAATAAACGAATTATTCAATACAAAAAGGTTCCCTCTCTAATTCAAGATCGCGGATGACGCAACAGGGTTAGAATCCGGTAAATCGAAATGTAGACAACCAGTGAGCCCCTCAACGATTTCCGAAGGAAAATTGCAGTTATGATTTCCGGGTAAAATTCTAATTCGATTAGACTAACCTCGTGGTCGCAACTATTGGACTTTCAATGTGTCTGGAATTTTTTTTATAGGTCCCCAAGTAACATATACATAATTCCGCTTTTATACTATAACGAAAATATAGTTATAATTTATTAAAATTTAAGAATGTCCGGCAGGGGGTAGCAACTCTAAAAAGTGTCCGACAATAAATGACGTGATTTCTAAAGTTATCCTGAAGAAATTCTATAAAAAAATTGAACTTTATACTTTAAAACTAAGATACTATATTATACACCTTTACTACCTGTTACCTGCCCAAGTAACAACAATTCAAATTCTATAGTCGCTGGTCGTTCTTACCTGAGTTGTAGGCATACACAGAGAAAATTTCAGCTTTTATAAAATAACGAAGGTCTGGCCGTTATGGGCTCTTGCACTAGTAGTTCCTTTTCTTGAATGCTGTTTTATATAATTTAAGGTTTGTTGATAAAAATTAAATTTACTTAATTTTGTTATAAATACAATTTACATTTTACTTGAAAATACAAATTATGTAATTTTCTTAATTGCTTTTTTAGTTATTTAAGGTAAAAAATAATCGATGGTTTTTGTTTTATAGAATTTTATAAATCGCACAGATTTTCTCTGCCCTATTCTGTAGTAAAAGGTATACCATTTTCAAAATAGAAATAGATGTAAGTACCATTATAGCTTACTGAATAATAGTGTTTATAAGTCATGTCATAATAGAAAAAGGGTGTTAATTTTTGAAAAAAATAACTTGGGTTCAATTTATATAAATTTTAAATAGTCTTTATAGTCATTTATTTTAGTATATTGTTTACAGAATCACCCGTTTAAGTTTATATCTCCGTAACCGTGCATTTTAGACCAAAAATGATAATAATCTTTATTGCAGATAATTAAATTTCCCATTTTTTTTGTATCACTAACCGTTTATGAATTAAACGATGACGATTTATATTGTTGTCTATTTAATCGATATCTCTTGTTTAATATTTGTTTAAACAATAAAATGCTAGTAACTCAACATTTAAATCTACAAATTTCATAAAACTTTTACTATAAACTTTTTTTATTTATATAACCTATTCCAAAATTTTGTTCGTATCATCAATATTTTTAAGCGTTACATACTTGATAGTAAACATAGTATACCTTGATATCTCCAAGGATATCAAGGTATACCTTGATATACCTTGATTTATTCTGGTAACACTGCTGTCTAGTAGCTTTTTAGTGGTTTTCTATTGTCTGTTTAGTGGACTTGAGAACTGAAAGTTGGCAACACAAGACGAAAATTGCTTGAACAAAAACACATTTATCCTTGTCTGTATTGGATAAAGCTTTCAAACTAACATTCCTAAACATTTTGGGATTATTTATTGAGAAAATCCGATAAAAATAACAACAATTCAAATACCTTAAGTACGCACATTTGTACTTTTTAATAAAGAAGAACATGATGTATACTATTTTTTATTTCTTTTTCTCATTTTAAAGAAAATGAAATACATTTATTTGTTCGTTTTTCAAATTTACACAGAAAGTGAAATACCTGCAATAAAAGAAACAGAAAAATCACAATTCTTACTACGATTATGTAATATACATTTAAGTAAATAAATAACAAACAAAAACGTAAGGACTTTGATAAAACACTTGTAATAGTATAAAACAGCAGAAGCTTTTTATGTTTAAAAGAGAAAAGTTATCTTTGTGATGTGCTCACATGAATACATCCATATATCGAATAGGAACCGTCCTAATAAGAGCATGCATTTACAGGCTGGCCCATCAAACATTTTAAATTTTACTTTCGCATACCTAAATCTTATAAAATTTTGGTATATGCTCAATTGTTTCAATATTAGATTATCTCTTCAACATTTTTACCATTGTTATGGTTCCGTCATCAACGATGAAATTAGGAACCCTTTCGTCATGCACGACTGTATTCTTTGAAACTTTGTTTTGCATTTTTATGTGGTTTCTTTATATTATATATCGCGAAAACTCCCATAAAATGTTTCTTTATTGTTCTTCCATAAGTTTTGAGGTATATACTTTAAACATATATATACATTCGTAAAGATATACTTAAATTCATCATAAAAGTAAGAATAAAAAATAAGATAAGATAAAAATTATTTCAACCCTAAACCTATCCTGCTCGTACATCCCTTATATAGATGGAGACACTTGGTTTTTTATTTTCTATGTCATTGCTAATACGTTTAATTTCTATTAAAATTTTTTTTAAAATTTGTTTTCATTCGTTCCAACGGAAAGTTATCAAAAGCTTTCAAAATATGTTGTTTTTGAGATTTTTGCATAAGCGCAATGTATTTTATATCGATTTTCAATTATTTTATTTTAAAAAATTTGCATGGATATCTAAGCTGACATTTTCGGTAAAAGTTTACCTTTAAAAAAATTTTGAGTCTTTATAATCAGTTATTGTTGCCATGCTCATACATCCTTCAGTTTTTTGTTTTTTTTTTTTTTTAATAAATATCAGTTTAAAATCACTTACAATGTTTGCTTGTTCCTTCTTTTCTTGGGAATTCACCTTGTATGTGCACTTTAATACATTTTAAACAAACATATAGGTACACAACAATATATTTAATACATTTTTTTTTCCTTTTTACGTTTTTAAATAAGAAACATTTTATTTTTACAGGTAAACATGTTGTAATTTATTAACTTTAGTTGTTTGTGAAAAATACTGTTTAACTTCTGTTTTTCTTTATTTATATATTAACTTGTCTCTGTCTCACTTTATATTTTATATATCAATGGAAACGTGATCAACTTGGAAATTACGACAACTGATTTAGTTTAGAATTTACGTGGTCTGTAAAAATATACCTATTATTCTAAACAGAGGAGTAGTGCTGCAGCAGACCAAAAATAACCTCTTTAATGATGAAATTTATATTATAATATGCCCGAAACATTTTTTTGTAAACTTATGTAGAAACAAGTGAAAACAAACAATTGACTGAGTTAATTGTTGAAATACCATGCATAGTCAGTGTTGATTTCTTTATCACATTACACATACATGCATGTGACACATACATAACTGATAATCAAGTATAGTACATATTATAAAATTTCCGCCTAATTGGCACCCTCACAGGTAAACAGTGATGTTTACGAATACGGACCCAAGACCCAATTGACCTATGATGCTCATTTACGAACTTGACCTCACTTTTTATGTCCTGAGTACGCTGTAAAAATTTCAGCTCGATATCTTTTTTCGTTTTTGAGTTATCGTGTCCACAGACGGACGGACGGACAACCGGAAATGGACTAATTAGGTGATTTTATGAACACCTATGATAAAATTTTTTTCCTAGCATCATTATTTTTAAGCGTTACAAACTTGGGACTAAACTTAATATACTATGTATATTTCATATATATGCATGGTATAACAAGATTTTTTCATTTCATTTCTACCGAATTTATTAATTGTACATAAAATGTTTCGATGAAGAGCGTTTTGGTCTTTTAGGGGAAAACAAAATACAATATATTTTTTTTGTATGGTGGTGTTTTTATGGTCAAAAAGGGACCAATTCATGTTTGTTTTTCAAATGTGGTCAAATTTTTTTAATAACTAGTAAAATTTACAAAATTTAAAAAACCCCCACAAATTTCGGTACAGAACCCTAAGCTCGCACTTGAAATATTTCTAAGAACACTCTATTAAATTACCTGTTTCCTTAAAACCTTTTCCAAGTTGAACCGATTTGGAAGATTATCGCCTATTTTTAGCTGTTTGAACGTGAGAACATCATGGTTTTTAACTATTTAGGTGGAAAGTTTTTGACAATCGTCCTACATGTTGACGTTAATTTTTTTATTTAAAACTCTTGACCTCTACTTGACATCTACTAACTTCTACTAACTTTAAACAAAGTTTTCCAAAATATGTTTTTTGTTTTTAAAAAAGAGAACAATTTACTGTTCTTGAATTGTTCCACCTACACTCACTGTAGCTCCTCATTCGTTGATCCAACATTCAAAAACAAGACTTAGAATATAAATGCAATTTTCGGAGTTAAATGCAATTTTCGGAGCTACGTTGGAAAATTTAAAAAAAACGCAAAATTGCGTGGTTAATAGCTCCTATAAATCTCTATGGGAAGTCCAAAAGGCTATCAAATTCTTTACAGCTTTGTGTTATTATTCTTTAACAGTCCTTTAATTAATTTTTGCCTTACTTTTCGAAAAAGGCATTTTTTTTAAATTTAAATTCATTTAAATTAATTATTAATTAATTTCTGGGCACACTTTTTAATGAAAGGTTGAAAGACTTCTTTATATACAGTGTGTCTTATAATTGTTATAAAAATAGTTGATTAATACCATAGTGCATTTTTAATCCCCGAACTAAAAAAGGGGTGTTTGATCGCTATGTGTGTGTGTCTGGCTGTGTGTCTGTCTGTCTGTGGCATCGTAGCGCCTAAACGGATGAAAAGATTTTATTTTTTTGTAAGGTAATTTAACGGAGAGTGTTCTTAGCCATGCTTCAAATTTAGGGTTCCGTACCCGAAAAACTTGTCAGGGGTTTTTTTAATTTTGTAAATTTCACTTGTAAAGGAATGAGGCTACATGGTACGTATTGATTGATATTATCACCTTTTCAGTTAAATTTTATAATTGGTCAGCGATAATAATTTTTTAATAACTTTTTATAATAATGAGTTTTATAAGGCAATTTTTATCTGCATGTTTATTTTATTTTAAATAAACTTAATACTTAAATTTTTACTTTAAATACTTGAAAACGGAGCTGACGTTTTTGCTATAATTTGGCATGGAGAAACTGTTTTGCCAAACATTAAACCCATATAAAACCCATTTTAAAATCGGAAATAATATGTATTCATTGTATTGCGTAGAAGTCGGGTAGGCGTCTTTGCATTGAATCTCCCGACAATTTTTGCGCTAATGTTTTGTTGGAATATTCCATTGAGGACTATAGTTAATTGAATATTAAAAAATGAGAACTTCCTAATTTTATGCCATTTGGCGTAAACTATTGTGGTTGATGGCTGATAGAGCAAATTGGGAGTTATATTAATGAAACTTAGCCGTAATGCATAAACGATCGGAGAAAATTTCAACAGAAAAGTTAATATGTCTGAGCAAAATCGAGTAATTTCCCCCCTATATTTTCTGTTTTTTCTTGTCAACATATTTCATGCGTTAATTTCGGGAAACCTTTCATAAGACAATCATCACAAAAAGATATAAATTATCAAAGAAATAAATTTTAAAATTCTTTTCAAAACAAATATACATTTTTAAGAAGCTTAAAAAAATATCATAAAGAAAACAAATGATAATAATTTGTATTTATTTTTCTTTTTTTAACCGACTTCAAACAATGGTGGAAGTTGTCAATGAAACCGCATTTTTCCGTACGTAACTTCTATGAATACTTTATTCAATTGTGAATTTTGGATATTCACATGTTTAACCAAATACGGCAATAATTTTGTTTTACTAATGCGGGATGAGTACTTCTTCCAGGTACGAACCTGGTTGAAACGTCAAATTCAAAAACAGAAATAATCTTCTTTCAGGGGTGTGGAGGGTAGTCCAGGAGTGTGGACTAAAGGGGGGTTTTATTTCATCTCAATATTATGATCCATTTACACCTTATGTACTTTTTAACTTCCCAGAGGAAGTTGATGTAATGGGGCTGATTTTGAAAATCTCAAGTTTTACATATTTCCGCGGTATCAAGGTCGCAATATCCGAATCAAACCTTTTCAATGTGTGTGTGTGTGTGTTTGTTCGGATTCTTTCGCCTCGATTATCTCGCGAACCAGGTATGACGTGTACACGTGACTGGACTTCTTCGACGCGTAATCACGTATTCAAGAATTGAAAGAGTTTTCAGCCAAATAGTTCAGCAGTTTTTTTAATAAAAAAAATGGAAAAAACTGAATAAACAGAATCTGAAAAGTGGATAAAACACATCATATATCTATGGAGATAATGATCGTTCCAGCCTAAGCTGCAGTACATGTTCGAAGAATAATCTATGAAGGCTAACAAGACCTTCTTCTTATGTTTTTCCCCCTCTGGGAAGTTAGTCGTGTGGACTACAGGGGTCGCACTCACACGACTTCAGTAAAACATCGACTATGTACTGCCAATTTATTTATTTTATTAAGTTGTAACGTTTATGTGACTTTTAACTTAAACATAAACTTTACTTTTATGCAAGGTGTAAAAATACTTTACAGTGTCAGTTTTATCTCTTGAATTTAAAATAAATTTGTGTGTTATGAAGTCAGTTTTAGAATAAAAGCTTATACGCATAAAATAAGTATTAACAATAACAAACAATAATACAGAAAACAGAAAAAATATAATAAAATCTTATTTAATTAGACAAATAATTTCATTTTTTTATACTAAGAAATTGTTCTATTTAAATTTTTAAGCTAAACCCCTTAAGGATGTTCCAGCATGGTATTTGCAGTTTCTATGTTAAAGCAATGGTACAATTTTTTTTTCGGCAGAATTTAACGAAAAATTAAATTTAAGAATTTAATAATGCTTACTATTAATTCCCAAAGTTTCAGAAATTTTGACCGTTTAAAATGGGAAATAATTATGCCAACGTCCCAATTTCGATCAATTTACGTCAAAATTAATATCTCGAAAGTGAAAATTAATTTCTAAATTTTTTTTTTAGAATTGTATTGTATAAACATTTTTTTCTACTTTTTCTTCAATATATAATAATATCATAAAAAATAGTTGGAGAGACCGGACATTTTACATGCTTTAAATGGGACATGACCCTCAAAATCGCGAACTTTGTCTTTAAATATCTCGCGATCTAAACGGTCAAAAATTATGAAATTTTAGGAATTCATAAATAAAGCTATTATAAACCCGAGAAAAAAAATTCGGCCAAATCTGTCGAAAAGTGATTTCATGCTGGTACTACCTTAATTTATGAATAGCCCTACATTGTGTATTTTCACAATGTAGTAAACACACAAATGTAGAAAATCAATACAACAACAGAATTAAAACAAACTTATTCGCACCGTGTGTGAGTTTTATAGGATGCGTTTCCATGGTAACGATACACTGCTTGTAGAATTGTATGGACGCATATATAATTGTATGGATTGTATTCATGACATACATTGAAAATTTAATATTATTGTCTCACAAATTTAAATAAATAATTATGATTATTTACATTTGAAAAATAATATTTGTGCAATTTGATTTCTTATTTGCACAATTTGTGCAATTTTTCTATAACATTAAGATGTAAAGAATTGCAAATTAATCATAACAGCCTCCTTTATCGCCAAAATTTTTCACTGGAAGCGCTGGTATCGTTTTTATTGCCCCTACCATGACTACGCACACAACGAATAGGACTCTAGCATAGGTTATTGTAATATTTAATATTGGATAACATTTTAAGCCATGTATATATGAAATAAATCAAGGTATACTAAGTTTAGTCTCAAGTTTGTAACGCTTACAAATATTGATGCACCGAACAAAATTTTGGTATATAATTTTTTTTAAAAACAAAAAATGTTAGATCCAATTGGTTTTAATACAATTCAACTTTTTAATTAAACGATTTTTTAAAACACTTTTATCTATAAAACTGACTTTTTTTTTATACATTCTAATACGAGCAGCTTGCGCCTGGTCCCTTAAAAGCGGAGTTGTACTATTAAAATCCGACCTTTGGGTCAATTTTCAATTTTATCACCTCGATTATACCTGTTTCACATTACAGTCTTATACCTTCGATGGAAGAATATTATCATAGACACATTTGGGATGACATCCACATAAAAGCAATTTATTTTCAAAATTTCACGTTTTTATTTTTAACAATTGGTACCTATGGCCTAGCGAGTGATTCTATATCGGGAAATTGTCATTTACAACGAACAGAGTATGTCAAAACAAGCCTTTTCAAAATGATAAATATGTTTAAGAAAACGACCCCTTCGGAAATACTGATCTCAGAATTTAATAAAAGTTTGACATTTTTATTAGTAACATTTTTGTAAATTAGAGGTGTGTTCTATCTCTCACTGCTTGTTAAAGACTGTCAAATAATACATCTAGTCCTAGTCCTATCAGACTTGGAAATGTAAAAAGTACATAAGGTGTAAATGGATCATAATATTGAAATAATAGGTTAGGTTAGGTTAGGTTATATTGGCTGTCCACGAAGGACATACTTAGGTTATAGAGCCCATTGTGATACCATATATGTGTTTTATCACCTTTCCGCTGATAATTTCATTTATTAGCTCCTCAATTTCAGAGGCTGACTGCACCTCCTTCATGCATATAGCAAGCACTACACCAGCCCATCACAACTATTCATTAAATTAATTTTGTTGCGACGGCGGGAATCGAACCCGCTACCCTATGCATACCGCGGATGGAATTGGTTACGCCTCAACCAACTGAGCTAATAGGTACATATCTGGGCTAATAGGGCGAGATGAAATAAAATTTCCCAGTTTTTAATAAAAAATATAAATTCTCAAACATCAATAACATTAATTATAATAATAATATTAATAATAATTAAAACTAAAGAATAAACAATCTATTGTGTATATATAGTCAACTTTTGTCTGTAGCTAAAAGAATATACCATTGTTAATAATAAATACAAGTATATTATATAACAACTAGTTGAATTTATTGTTTGTATAAGTAATTAAATTTATAGAAATGAACTTCAAATACTTTTAAGTTATTTTGTTTTCAAATTATTTATTATTCAAAAGTTAATTTTACACCAAAAATAATAATTAAATTCGTCGTCAATGGATATATTTTCGTTGGTTATTTTCCTTATACAAAATGCGGGTAACATCATTAATATAATAGTTAGGGTAATATTCGTTGTGTGCGTAGTCATGGTAGGGACAATAAAATCGATGCCAGCGCTTCCAGTGAAAATTTTGGCGTTAAAGGGGGCTGTTATTACTAATTTGCAGTTCTTTACATGTTAATGTTATAGAAATGTCAAATTAAAATTATTGTAAAACACGAGTTAATTAAACTTAATGCATTAAAAATTGTGGAAATAAGAAATCAAATTGCACAAATTTTATTTTTAAAATGTAAATTATCATAATTATTTATTTGATTTGTGAGACAATAATATTAAATTTTCAATGTAAGTCTTAAATGCAATCCATACAATTCAATAATTAAAGTAGTGTATCGTTACCATGGAAACGAAACTCACGCACGGAGCGAATAGATACACTCCGATAAATTCAAAATGAAATTTAAAAAAATGTGCAACTGTGCGTGCGTCGTCAAACTTTTGACGTATGATAATATCCGATCAAAACATTTTACATATTATAAATTTTCTGAAAAAAGCAGAGGAGATTCCTTGTAGAATCTATTGAATTCGATTACTATACTATTCGAAACATTTTTTAGGAAGCACAAATTTTCGAATTTTTTTTCCACGTCTAAATAACTTAGTGATTACATATCCGTTGAAACTTGCGTGTGTACTTTATGTACTAGCGGACAGTGTTTAACATAAATAAGTGAAAACAAACAATTGACTGAATTAATTGTTGAAATACCATGTATAGACAGTGTTGATTACTCTGTCACATTACCCATACATACATGTCACACATACATATAACTGATATTTCCATATAATACATATTATTCAATTTGCGCCTAATATGCGCCCTCACGGGTAAACAGTGATGTTTACCCAAGGCCCAACTGACCCATGTTGCTCATTTACGAAATCGGCCTCACATTTCCTAAAGCTCGCTATAAATTGCAGTTTGATATCTCTCTTCCTTTTTGAGTTATCGTGTTGACAGACAGACGGACAGACAACCGGAAATGGACTAATTAGGTGATTTTATGACCATCTATACCAAAGTTTTGTTTGTAGCATCAATATTTTTAAGCGTTAAGATTTTTTAAGATTTAAGATTTTCTTTAAAAGTAACATTTGGTAATGCTTTTCACGAAGAGCTCTTTATATTTTGTAATTTTTTCTTGGTAATTTACCCTGTAATATACTATGTTTGCGCCAGAAAATCTTCAAGAACAATCATAAAATAATACTCTGGTTTGTGATGTTTATAAAATAAAAATGAAATAAAAATTCCAGTCATGTTTAGCTAACAAGGGTTCGTTTGAAGGTACTTTAAATAATTAATAAAATTAATTGACACAAAAATGTCACCCAGTAAATGTATACATGCATTATTAATGTGTTTTATTAATTACAGAGTTGATATTAATAGTAATTAGTACTCTTTTCGGACGAGTTGCGTCAAATTTTAATCTGTACTTTTTTTAAAAATTATTGAGAGGGAAATTCTATTAAATAACCTTAGTGAAATATGTTCATTCGAAACCAAGCTAAAAATAAATTCAATTAATTTTTTTGTATTCATTGCTGAATAAATTACAGTAGAATTTGGTTTCTATAATTTTTTGTGTGATAAATCGTTCCATTTAATCTGACGAAATAAAAAGAAATATTCCAAAATTTTGATATAGAATATTATTTTACTTATTTATTAGTTTCAATTTTACTTCAATGTCTTATCTTACATAATAATGCAATGGATCTTCGTTAGAAATCGTTTCTAATTAGGGAGAATATCTGAATTAATATTCGCCAAATCGAAATTTTGATAATAATTATCATAGTTTTAGAAAATAATCTTTACTATCATTTATTCTCTTAGCATTTTTTTATTTTAAGTAAGACATTTACGTTTAAGTTACATTTTATGACGAAAATTTCAAATTACATATTTTAGAACTTTTTTATTGACTAATATTAATCAAGATAATCTCAAAGTTAAAGTTAAGTTAATGGTATATATCACATTCAAAAATTGTAAAACATAATAACTCCATCATCAAAATCACTTTGATCTACTTATACGATACTTTACGATACAGAATGTCTTGTATAGGATTTTCCATTAAGAGTACTCGAACAGTAAATTTAAATAAAACAATTTGTGTATAAGATATCATTCGATTTGTTTGTTTTGGAGGAATATTCAATGGTATTATACAGTCTGTCTTTTTTACTTGACATTTGCAAAAAACTTAAAAAAGAAGTTAGATACAAAATATTGTTTCAAACACAAGTTTGATCAATTGAAAGCCTCGATCAATTGCAAATGCACGTTTATTTTTAATATAAGTGGGTAGGCTCTAGGTTAAAAGGTGGTCAATTTCATTTCTTCATATGGAGCCTTATATTTTTTGTAGATGATTCGTATTTTATAGGGAAAAAAAGATTTTAATGCATTTTAAATTTTTAATGCATATTTTTTGCGATCTGAGCAAAAAATAATACATATTTTCACTGATTTCTTATCCAAGAATTGTTGTTTTTTAAGAAAATTCGTAGACTGTGAAGAAGTGTTTTTATTTAAACACGAAATCATTAAGAATTTTTTTAATTTCATATTTTTTTTTCCTAATTTTCAATCACTTACCTTTATAAATGGTTTCGGTGTCATCGATGACATTAATGTTTAGGTAGTAGACTCATTCTTGCAAAAGCCTTTATTAAGGAATCTTAAACAAAAAGAACTTCTGTATTGCCAACAGCGATGAGTATCAAGATCGCAACAAGACTAACTTGACTAACTTTTATCTTACACGTTAAGACATGAGCTTTGATCTTTTTTACACATTGATCATGAGCCTAACATTAGTAATTGCCTCTGTTTTGTATATTTGGTGTTATACTTCGATCTTCCCAACAAAAAGTTAAATGTCAAGTTTAAGATCAAACAAGACCAAGACCAATGAGTAAGAGAAAGATGCTAAACTCATGGCACTAAGTGCATAAATCAAAAGTAGTCTATGGAAAGATTATGATTTACAAAAATTAAGAATATTTAACGCGTGAAATATATATTTGACGCATGTGCAGAACGCGCGAGCAAATCTCCCATTACCAAAGGCTCGAACGAAGGACGCGACTGCTGACGGGTTAATTAAGTTTAACTTATTTAAGAGACGGGCAATCGACTTCAAATTTTTATGGTAATTGTATTATAATGTCGTTAATACGAATTAAAAAAAAAAAAAAAAATAAATTTCTAATACTATACCCGTAGAGGGACAACAACCTTTAGAAAACATCCCTTACATATTATTAAACAAGTCTCCATTATTATAAGTATATTTTATAATTTATTATATTTAATAATCAAAGGGTTATTTTATATGAGAATCATTTGTTTGAACTCATTCAGTCGCCACTTTAATACATCTACCTTTTTAATGAAGACTATAATAAATACTGAATTAATGATTTGGTCGACACAAACAGTACTTTTGTGATTTTATTTTATGTTAAATCAGTGAACTGTATAAGCGGAAATATATATTATTAAGTTTTGTATATCTATGTTTTTTATGTATCTTCTATACAGAATGTATAAAGAAAGAAACTGCCACCATACAATTACAGAAAGATCATAATCATATACTTTTTGTTCCGTTGCAGAATATTGTTATTGACATTTTCATTTCAGAATATTGATATTGACATCTGAAATGGATTGTTAAAATTTGAAATTAAAAACTCTTTGAAACAAATTAAAATTTTTTTATTGAAAATGCAACTCCTAATAAAATTTTAAGGATGTTTGAGCACGGTGGTAGGGGCAAAAATTTTAAAAATATATATTTTCAATTTTAATGATCAGCTGTATTATAACCTGACGATATAAGACGAAAAGTAAGAATAAAATTTTTCGATATCTGGCGTAATTTTCAAAATTTCGAAAATTAAAAATTTTGTTTTATTATTCAGCTTTTGATATTTCAAAAACCAAGGCACATACCGAACAATTTTATTCTTATTTTTCGTCTACATTCATGCAATTATATATAACATAATTCATCATCAAAGTTGAAAATAAAATAAAAATAATTTCAACCCTAAATCTACCCTGCTTGTACATCCCTTATATGGACGGTGACACTGACACTTTTTTTTTCTTTTCTACGTTATTGCTGATGATGTTTTCTTTCTAATAAAAAATTTTTTTTCATTCATTCTAAGTAAAAATTATTAAAAACATTCAAAATATGTCGTTTTTTGAGATTCCTCCATAAGAGCCAACGTATTTTATATCGATTTTCAATGATTATACCATGTATATATGAAATATACATAGTATATTAAGTTTAGTCCCAAGTTTGTAACGCTTAAAAATAATGATGCTAGGAACAAAATTTTGTCATAGGTGTTTATAAAATCACCTAATTAGTCCATTTCCGGTTGTCCGTCCGTCCGTCTGTGGACACGATAACTCAAAAACGAAAAAAGATATCGAGCTGAAATTTTTACAGCGTACTCAGGACGTAAAAAGTGAGGTCAAGTTCGTAAATGAGCATCATAGGTCAATTGGGTCTTGGGTCCGTAGGACCCAACTTGTAAACCGTTAGAGATAGAACAAAAGTTCAAATGTAAAAAATGTTCCTTATCAGAAAATAAACAACTTTAGTTTGAAACATTTTTTCGTAAACATCACTGTTTACCCGTGAGGGTGCCAATTAGGCGGAAATTTTATAATATGTACTATACTTGATTATCAGTTATGTATGTGTCACATGTTTGAATGTGTAATGTGATAAAGAAATCAATACTGACTATGCATGGTATTTCAACAATTAACTCAGTCAATTGTTTGTTTTCACTTGTTTTTTTCTTAAATTTTGCATGGATGTCTATGCTGAAATTTTAACCACATATTCTTTGAGTAAAAGTCTACCTATAAAAAAATTTTGAGCCTTTAAATCAAACATTGTTGACATGCTCACACATCCTTAATTCAAGGGAAAAAAGATAAAAATTTGAAGATTACAAATTTTGTAAATTTCATTTGCACAATAAGATTGAGATGTTAACTAGTCCTCGAATATCAAATTGTTAAGTAAACTATAATTATTTGTGCTATGTTATAGTTATACAAGGTGCGCTATTTTAATCTATTATGGCTAATAGCTCGTTTTATAAATAATCAATAAAAAAAACTGAAACAAAAGTTGGCGAGTTTGATGGTGGATATCATATTCTTACATCAGGTTGGACCTATTTGCTTTACTAGTAAATTTAGATACTTAAAGGTAAGAGATGAGTAACACTTTAAATATGAAACTTGATCCTCATATAAACGGAAACAGTTTCAGAAAAATGCTACAACCAAACGTTGTCAAGGGCAATAGAAGTCATTCGCCTGTGTCTATGATTTTGACCTAAAATTTTTTCTAGTTTTAATTTGACCTTGATTTTCAAATGATTTGGATAATTTACCTAGGTATAAAAGTTATTAACACAGAACTTCATTGTCTTTGATAACTTTTGTCTAGAAAATTTTTTAAGGCTAGCCTATTTTTTTGCGATTAAATGCAATAATAGTGTCATACTATTAATTTTTTATATGAGAATACACTTTTTAACTTTTTAATTTAAAGTGTTATTCTATCTCTTACCTTTTGGGATCTAAATTGACTAATTATCGCAACCCGGAGAACTAAGCCCAATCTGATGTCAGGACATGATGCCTCTGCAACTTTTGCTAGGCAACTTTTGTTAATGTTATTTTTTGATTGTTTAACTACAAAACGAGCTATTAGCAATAATATATTAAAATGGTCCATTCTGTATATAGTCTTTTCTCAAATTTAAGTTTGAATAAAGTGTCTCCTATTTTACGGAGAGAAATTTTCCCATTATTTCAGATCCATCTTTCTGGCAAGTGCTTGTTATAACTATATATTTTTATGACATGCAATAAATATTTTATTTTTTCTTCACAAAGAAATTATAAATAAAATTGTAGAAAATTTTATTAATTTCATTTATATGTTATAAAAGGATTGAGTTTTTCTGATTGGTTGAATAATACAGTTTTTAATAAAATAGCTGACATTGACTATCCTTCCACAGGCCCTCATTTTAATATTAACTCATTTTTGTTTTCAAACGACTGTGACAACCAATTTCAAAATTCAATAACATAGAATGAATAGACCTTTTTCACATTTTTTTTAAAAATGAAAATAAATCTTGGTAAATGAATAAATTTTTTCCCCGATTTTTTAGAGCCATACGACCGAGAAAACAGACAATGAAAATCATTGAAATTCAAATTGGCAAAAACTATCCTGAAACACACGAAGTTATACGAATGGCGCTGTGACGCCAGTTCATCAGTTGACATTTATTGATTATCATAAATATTTGATTTGGGAATGAAATAAACCAGCAAGGACAGATAAGCCGGTCAATAGTGACGGTGAAAAATCGCGCATAAAAATATACCGGGTGTGTTTTGTGCCTCTGTGCCCGAATACTACTTCAAAAACCAAAAGAGATATCAAGTTGAAATTTTTATTATGTGCTCAGGACATAAAAAGTGAGCTCAAGTTCGTAAATGAGCAACATAGGTTATTTGGGTCTTGGGTTCGTAGGACCCATCTTGAAAATCGTTAGTGGTAGAACAAAATTTTAAATGTAAAAAATATTTCTTCTATAAAATATCAGTTATGTTTGTATGACATGTATATACTGGATATTTAAACAATTAACTCAGTCAATTGTTTGTTTTCACTTGTTATTAGCCGATTTTTGTAACATGTTTTACCGTAATATGAGGACAATGTTATAGATACGTGCGTAGATATTATATACGTGCAATTCTTCACTATATGGTAGTTAATTACTGTTATTGTTGTATTTTTTGATATAAAGTGACACCAAATGTTTTTATATATTGTAACTTACAATTTGTAAGCAGATATAAATGACTTAATTTTATTCAAAAACGATAATAAATCGATGCTTAAAGTTTGCAAAGTAAAAAAGTCGCTGGCCTTTCGAAAAATGATTTGTCTTTTTATTACCTTTGTCCAACTTTAAAACATGCATAGATCACTTTTAAAGATTGAACGTGAGATGTCAAATAAAAATTTAAAATTACCTTACTTTAAGTTCCAAGGCTGTTTATACTTTTCGAATCCACTGTAAATTATAGAGTTCGATCAGGTATATATACTTCGTCATCAGCGTCATAAAATAGAACGTCTAAATTAGTATTTTTTTTATAAACTTGAGAATATTAAATCATAATTAAGAATAATTAAAAACAGTAAGGTTATTGGTTCTAATTATTATAATTTTATAGGTAATGACATTTTATTATGCCATCATTTACGAATTTTATGACATTTTTATAGGGTTCAGGAGACAATAAAAGTGCATTGAAAAACTCCTGGTTGTAATCTATAAGTTTTTAAAAATTATTCAAAATAACCCGTCAAAATATTCCAAAGGAAAATTTCCCAAGTCGATTTATTCCAGCTGTAATTCGAAAAGATGTGTGCATTTAAAATAACGTAACGCTCAGATATTGATGATACGAACAAAAATTTGGTGTAGGTGTTCATAAAATCACTTTATTAGCCCATTTCCGTTTGTCCGCCAGTCTGTCCGCTTGTCAGCACCATAACTCAAAAATGAAAAGAGATATCGAACAAAACTTTTATAGCCTGCTCAGGCCATGAAAAGTGAGTTTGAGACTTAAACAAGTTAAACTTTAAACAAGTTTTCTTTTAAATATTTTTTCGTAAAAATCATAGAGGGAAAAGTTTGCCCATAGTTTACCCACGAGGCAGCTAATTCGGTCAGAACATAAGTATCCATTTTCTCCAATACTATAAAAGGTAGGAAAGCTCAATTGATTTAGTTTTTTTTTTTACTCTAATCCCATTTATAAAAAATAATGCAAGCTCTTATAATCAATACTACAGGGTATTTCAACAAATTACTCAGTCAACTTTTTTCTTTTGTTGTTAATCTGATCTTTGTTGATAATGAAAAATATGGTAAGCACTATCTGATTCTCCCATTGCTTCACCATATTTCATTTACATATATTTTACAAGCTTCTATTGTACTTAAAAAATAATTTTTTCTACGCGTAACACATACATGACTATTAATAAAAAATTGAGGCGCTTCAAATCATTCTTGATATTTTAAATTGAGCGCCTCCAGCTTTTACAAATATTCATGTATGGGTGACTTATAAAAAAATTATTTTCTATTTTTGAGACAATAAAATCTTGCCCCTTAAAAATGGTTTTTTATTACAATTATTTAATGTTTCAGTGGTTTGTAAAATGCATATAAAAGAATGTTACTAGATGTACCATTTTATGTTAAAAAATCTATTATCACTAAAATCTTTTCTGTTCTATTCTACTGTGAGTAGTCGACCCTAGAAGTTCTGTTGGTTGTAGCGTAACCAATTATGTACGCAGCGGTAACATCATCTTTTTGTCTACATATCTCGGTAAGAAATCAATTTTAGACCTACGAACTTTTATCATTATTTTGTGCTTAGAATCATAACTATTGCCGTGAAATTCTGACACACTCAATCAATGGATTACTTACGTAAAACATCACTTGTTCCAGTTATTATATACATTTGGATAAGCATATGAAATTAACGAGCTAAATTTTTGGGTGTCTTGACTTCGAATTGTCGACCGGAATTTCCTTGTGGATTTTCCGCCATCTTGAAAAAAGCGTTAAATACGATTTTTCATAATAACTCGGTTCTGCGTTGAGATACCAACATTTTTATGTTATATATTTTCTTGCTTTTCTCACGATCTACAAGGTCCTTTACATTTTTGACCTATCGTTCATCATTATTGAGACATCGATCAAAAAAACTAAAAAATCGTTTTTGTATTTTTTCAGTTGTATCGAGTCTTTTCAAGCGAGCGTACGTGTTTGAAAATTTTTGTGAAAATGGGCGATTGTTTCATTTGCAAAAAAACATGTGATTGAAGACACTTATGTGGCTAAAATCAGAGCTGTTCGACGAGCGTGAAAAGAGGACATGTGGAGCATCAACACATGATACAAAATGTCGATTCAGTGAGTGTTCACAATTCGTGCTACAAAAAAAAAGGAAATCAAAGACTAGCGTCGATTGCTTCTCAACGAAGTGAGTCTCCGTCGCAAGAACCAAAATCCAACGAAAAACTGATGGTCATACCCACTTTTGATTTTAAAAATCGATGTTTATTTTGTGGAGAAGTATTTCGCGACGAATCAAGATTGTTTCAAATGTCTTCAATCAGAGGTTTTTTTGCAAATGAAACAATCGCCCATTTTCACAAAAATTTTCAAACACGTATGCTTGCTTCAAAAGATACGAGACAACTGAAAAAACAAATTGGTTGTTTCTTCGATCGATATCTCAATAACGATGGACGATAGATCAAAACTTTAAAGTCCTACAATCTACAATTAAAGTCCTTTAAAGGACTTTAATTGTAGATTGTGAAGAAAGCAACAAAAAAGTATTGCATGAAAATTTTCGTATCTCAACGGACAACCGAATTATAATAAAAAAACTGAATTTAACCCTTTTTCAAGATCCACATAGTCGGCAATTCGAAGTTAAGCTTTTCTAGGCTACCCCCACGTTATATCTAAAATTTATCTCATTAAATTTATATACTTATCTACTCCCGTTTTTCCGACGTAATGACTGTACTAACCTACTAATGTACTATTAGATATGTAGATTACTTACTGCATTGGTAAGTATTTTATCAGATATGTATTACCAAGTATAATATACCTATATATTGCCTTCTCGTAAATATTAAATGAATTTTAAAATAACCAATTATGGTCTATATCATTAAAAGAAAAATAAAATTATTAATCTGCCTGAATAGTACGCCATGTTTGTTTTTCATTGTCCTTTGTTAATACTGTAATAATAATACATAATAGAAAAGCTTGGAAAATTGAATCAAATAAAGAAATTGCATTTTTATTATTTAAATTACAAATACAGATTTATTTTTTTATCCACAAAAAGCAATTTATAAATATACATTAACAAAACAGTGTGATTGATACATGTCTAACAAATTTGTGAATATACTACGCTCATACTGATTAAGAGTGATTTTAGTTCAAAATACGCTAACATAACGTATGCAGCACTCTCAATATTTATCTTGAAATTTTTACTCGTTAATAACCTATTTTGATGGGATATTTGATCCCGATGTGGTCCCGTCAATTATGATTGTTGTAGAGAAAAAATTTTAATACTCAAATAAGATTTTTCTTTTGATAGCAATAGTGAAGTCTGAAATATCAATTAGCAAGCAACAATTTATTGAAACGCCATCTTCGATTTCTTCTGCCCTTAACTCAAGTTATTTTAAACATTCAATTAAAAAAATTGTATTATGTCGTGAAGTCTGACAATGATCTCTGAAAAAAGGCAGGGATAATTCTTAAAATCTCTTTAGGGTGTATAAACAAAATACAGAAACTCATCAGATATTTTAAATTTTTCCTCAGGAGAAAATCATAATCTACTTCTGTTGATAATTTCTCTAGCAGACGTTCATATTTAAAAGCACAGACAAATTTTGTATATGATCAAGTTTCCAAGAAAATTTCTAAAAACACAGCAGTTTTCGAGATACGTGGTTATATTTTCTTATCCCAAAAGACGAAAGTTATTCACTGGTATACAAATAACATTTAAAGTAGAAATTTACTAATTTGATCTTGAAATGACTATGACTTTGATGACTATGAAAGTCAACTTCAAAATTTTTTTCCCCCAAACTGAATATCTGGTGCTAACGTCATTGTTAGGTAATTATCAAATAATGGTGACCTTTATTTTGAACTAGATTATTAAAAATAGATAATTTGATGGAAAAAGAACTTAAAATTACTCATAAATAGAGTCATTTTAAGCCTACATTAAAATTCTGGCTTATCTATTGATGAAATGTAAACTAATCTATTCGTTTATTTCGAGAATAAATCACGATACCAGCACCCTTTTTAGATTAAGAGGAAATATCTGGTTTTATATTTTGAGTCTTTATTTTAATACCGATTTATTATTTAGAGGTTTTATTTTATCCATGGGATGATGTCAACTTGAAAGCCCGCTGTTCTTTTGGAGCTCATTTGATCAAGAACATAAATTTAGGAGGCGTGTTTCAAAGTCATGTCCTCAATAAGAAGCAGAATTACTAAGCAGGAGTGCTTGGCGTTTCTTAGATTTAACTTTCGCAGTGAGCCTTTTTTTACTTTTGATTTTAACTTTCGCATTGAACCTGTGTTCTTTATGACTACGGCTTATTTTTATTTATCTTTTTTATTTCAAGATTATGGCATAATCTAGGTGATGATAAAGTACATCAAACCATGCATTTTGTTATAACAACATGTGTCCGGAAACGCTCCCTTTCTGATACATCCTGTATAATACTTCCGTCTCATAAGAGAAGTTTAAGCTTTTGTTCAACTATTTCACCATTTTTTGATTTGATTTGTCTCCACTAACATTGCGATTAATCTACTACAAATTAAAAACAAGTGAAAACAAACAATTGACTGAGTTAATTGTTGAAATACCATGCATAGTCAGTGTTGATTTCTTTATTACATTACACATACAAACATGTGACACATACATAACTGATAATCAAGTATAGTACATATTATAAAATTCCCGCCTAATTGGCGCCCTCACGGGTAAACAGTGATGTTTACGAAAAAATGTTTCAAACAAAAGTTGTTTAATTTTTGATAAGGAACATTTTTTACATATAAACTTTCTACATATAAACTTTCTATTGTTCTATCTCTAACGGTTTACAAGATGGGTCCTACGGACCCAAGACCCAATTGACCTATGATGCTCATTTACGAACTTGACCTCACTTTTTAAGTCCTGAGTACGCTGTAAAAATTTCAGCCCGATATCTTTTTTCGTTAATGAGTTATCGTGTCCACAGACGGACGGACGGACAGCTGGAAATGGAATAATTAGGTGATTTTATGAACACCTATGACAAATTTTTTTTCCTAGCATCATTATTTTTAAGCGTTACAAACTTGGGACTAAACTTAATATACTATGTATAGTTCATATATACATGGTATAAAAATCATATAGTTGAATAATAATTTTGTTCTTTCGTTAATACTTAATAGATAACTCTGTATCAGTTCATTTCAATTGTCTATCCTTTTTAAAATATATCCCGTATTCATTTTAGTAAATGAAATTATTGTAAAAATAGAATATGGTAGATATATAGGTACATATTTTTTGTTCATTTTCTCTTTAACATTATTTCCTCTTCAATGTTCGCATATATTATATTGACGATGAATAAAAAAATATATTATGTAGGTAGTGGTGTAGTAGGTACTACAACATTGAGCTGAGAGAGAGATGATTCGAAGAGAATCTGATTTTATTCATTTTAGACTCTTTTTAAATGGTAACACAAATGAAGAATAAATTTACAGAGAAGATGTTCGTCCTTGATAATTGTAAACGATATATACTGGTTGTTCTTTATATCTACTTAAAATAGGATACGTTTGAGGTTTGTAAGGCAGAAATAATGCGTTCTGCTAACGATTTTTATACCATGTATATATGAAATATACATAGTATATTAAGTTTAGTCCCAAGTTTGTAACGCTTAAAAATAATGATGCTAGGAAAAAAAATTTTGTCATAGGTGTTTGTCATTTCCGATTGTCCGTCCGTCCGTCTGTGGACACGATAACTCAAAAACGAAAAAAGATATCGAGCTGAAATTTTTACAGCGTACTCAGGACATAAAAAGTGAGGTCAAGTTCGTAAATGAGCATCATAGGTCAATTGGGTCTTGGGTCCGTAGGACCCATCTTGTAAACCGTTAGAGACAGAACAAAAGTTTAAATGTAAAATGTTCCTTATCAAAAATTAAACAACTTTTGTTTGAAACAATTTTTCGTAAACATTACTGTTTACCCATGAGGGCGCCAATTAGGCGGAAATTTTATAATATGTACTATACTTGATTATCAGTTATGTATGTGTCACATGTTTGTATGTGTAATGTGATAAAGAAATCAACACTGACTATGCATGGTATTTCAACAATTAACTCAGTCAATTGTTTGTTTTCACTTGTTTTATTTTGGGATTTCCCGAGATCGTAAAAATTATTATTTTAATTTCGTTACATCTACATAATATTGTAATTTCCTACCTTAGTGACCTGCACTAATCAAAAAAATTACTTTTCGAAATATTCCGGTTTCGGTTTTTGCACTAAAATACATAAGTTACCGTGAAATTCATTGAGAATAATAAACATAATAAAAGTACTAGCAGAAAAATTTGTTCTTATAAAAGCAAGTAAATACTTTGATTTTCGCTCCGTGCGTGAGTTTCGTTTCCATGGTAACGATACACTACTTTAATTATAGAATTGTATGGATGCATATATAATTGTATGGATTGCATTTAAAACTTACATTTAAAATTTAATATTCTTGTCTCACAAATTTAAATAAATAATTATGATAATTTACATTTGAAAAATAATATTTGTTCAATTTGATTTCTTATTTTCACAATTTTTAATGCATTAAGTTTAATTAATTCGTGTTTTTCAATAATTTTAATTTGACATTTCTATTACATTAACATGTAAAGAATTGCAAATTAGTCATAACAGCCCCCTTTAATTCCAAAATTTTTCACTTAAAGCGCTGGCATCGATTTTATTGTCCCTTCCATGACTACGCACACAACGATATCAAATCTTAGTTTATTGAATTAATCAATGTTAATTTAAAAAAAATGCACAATTTATTTCCAGCCAGTCCACAATAAATTTACTTCCACCCAATGAAAGGACTACTTTTTTCAGAATCATTTTTTCTAAAATGAAATATTAACACTAGTGAACATAGTGTATCCATTTTTTTTTTTGTTCTTGGAGACAATATTGACTGCGTTCACAGGCTCGCTTTTTTGTAGTTAATGATTTTTCTAAGGTTAAGATTCGTTAAGTTTAATCATTCAATTTCAACACCTGTTTATAATTATTTTGTATTGAAACACATTGATTAATCGACTTATCAATTTAAAATACAATTTTCCCTTTTCGATATTATCCCATCTGGAGTTTTCCATTGGTTATTTTTGTATAATGATATTTTTCTTTTGTTTGACATTGAACAATATGTTAATTATAATTTTTGGTCAATGCAATATATTTTTATAATATTGAATAGCAGTTCCGCAGTGCTACTGATAAAGTTTTAAGTGCCCACAGGCTTAAGCAACTATTGTATATATATATATTGAGTATTCGCACTGTGCATGAGTTTTATTTCTAAGCGTTACCATAGCAATGACATACTACTTTATAAATATAATTGTACTATAGCTCGACCCGTGCTTATACTCTCTTCCTTTGTGTAAATTTTTATCATCGTCAGGAGTCTTGTCTGCAAAGTTTCAGCTCGATTGATAAAAAAGATTAAAAATCGATCCAAAGTTTTTTCGATAGACAAGCAGACATTACAAGTTCAAAGAATGGGAGTAAAAATACTTGTAAAAAAATATTCTCTACTTAGAATTTGTGAATCCTTGTCACATAACTTTTAAAATGCTGGGTCTGAATTATTTTATTAAAAACGTGAATGTTCTCGGATTTACCTTTTTATCTTTTACGTACCGACATATTCCCCAAGTAGGTATTTCGCCATACACTTTTCACGACGAGTGTATCTAAATTTCGAAGCTCAATAATTTTAAAAATCAGGTTATGTTAAAAAAATGGTTGAAGCGAAAATTGTTTTTAAATTATAAGAAAAATAAAGAAAAATTATTACATCAAGATTCTACGATCCTCGTCTTCTAATCTTCTCAAACTTAGAGCTTCTTTTTACCAAAATTTGATTTTTTTAAATTATTCAAATGGGAAGTATACACAGGGAAATTTATTGTGAAGCGATTAGACTCTCATCAGAGTTTTTTACACCGTATATATATATAAAATAAATCAAGGTATATAAAGCTTAGTCCCAAGTTTGTAACGCTTAAAAATATTGATGCTACGAACGGAATTTCGACGGATAAGCAGTTGAATTTTTAAAGCGTTCTCAGGACATTTTTTCGTAAACATCAATGATTATCCGCGAGGGCGCCAAATAGGTTAGAAAATTATAGAATGTATTATATGGAAATATCAATCATGTGCGTGTGGTACCACAGCCACATACACAGTATATATACACAAATGTGGCTACCTAGGAGTGACGTAAAAAAATAAACGAAGTTTTTTTTCCGAACATGGGTATAAGTATTTTTCGTTTTTTGAAGAAATATTGTTGTAATGTAGTTTTATAAATAGCTATTTCTTAATGAAATGACAAATCTATACTATGTTATAGTAATATGGTCTATAATCTATAGACAGTTTGTACTATACTTTTTTTGTTTATACACAGGGTATATATGAAATATATTAAAACTTTAGTCCCAAGTTTGAAACGCTTAGAAATATTGTTGGTACAAACAAAATTTTAGTATAGGTGTTCATAAAATCATCTAGTCCATTTCTGTTTGTCAGTTTGTCTACATGTGAACATGATTATTCAAAGAGCAAAAGAAATTTCTATAGATCCAGATCAAAATTGACTCAGTTTGTACACGAATAACATATAGGTCAATTGGGTCATTATGACCATCTTGTAAATAAGTGATACAACAAAAGTATAATTGCAAAAAATTATCATTGAGCAAAAATAAACAACTATATTTTGAATCAATTTTTCGTAAATACTGTTGCTTTTCCGTGAGAGAACAAATTAGGATTTAAAGTTATAGTTTTCATTTTTCTCTAAAACTATAAGCGATAGAGAGTTTGTTAGTACCTTTAAATAGTGAGCTGATGTATTGAGTTTCAAGAGAAATCGGTCCGATAATATTAAGGTGGCTATAAATTCGACTTCTGTGGAATTTTTTTATTAATTAAGATTTCAAAGCATGTTTTCAAGCATGTGGATATCTAAAGGTTTGTTTTTATACCATGTATTTATGAAATATATCATAGTATATTAAGTTTAGTCCCAAGTTTTGTAACGCTTAAAATATTGATGATACGAACAAAATTTTGGTATAGGTGTTCATAAAATCAACTCATTAGTCCATTTACGGTTGTCTGTCTGTCTGTCTGTCGCCTGTCCGTCTGTCATCACGATTACTCAAAAACTAAAAGAGATATCAAGCTGAAATTTTTATAGCGTGCTGAGGATGTGTCCGCCTGTTTATACGATAGCTCAAAAACGAAAAGAGGTATCCAGCTGAAATTCGTATGCGTGCTCAGGACGTAAAAAATAAGATCGAGTTCGTAAATGAGCAACCTAAGTGAATTGGGTCTTGGGTTTTACCCATCTTGTAAACCGTTAGAGAGAGAACAAAAGTTTAAATGTAAAAAATGTTTTTTATAAACATTTTTTTGTAAGCATCACTGTTTACCCACGAGAGTGCAGATTAGATGAACATTTTATTTTATGTATTATATGGGAATATCAGTTACGAATGTGTGGCTGTCTAAGATTGGATATCTTTCTTTACTTTCATGTCGTTAAAAAACAAACGACTGCGTCATCAACACTCTCTATACATGGTATTTCAACAATTAACTCTTATTTTTTTGGCTTGTTCAGTTTGTTTTTACTTTTTTACTTGCTTTTTTTTTTTTTTTTTTTTTTTTTTTTTTTTTAACCATTTGTTTTTTAATCAAACGTACCTACTTATTTAATACTGAAATGAAGGATTCTTCAGTAATGTTCATGTGTTATACCATGTGTTTTCTGCGTATAAAATAGACAAGCAACATCATAAACATTTTAACAAAGCGATTTATTTACTAGTATACTTTCGTTTTAACAATTTCTGTTTTAATAAAATAAATGAAAAAAAAAATCTAGTCGAATAATATGCTGATAACCTATAATAATAATGTTATACAAAATTGAATGTATATTTGCTTAAAATATGCATGAATAAACCTTTGATGTAACATATAGTTTCTCTATGGTCTAGAAATCATATGACTACTTCTGTGAATTCCATAAATAATTAAATATAGTACAAGTGGAAATATAAGTCAATAGAATGATATTATTAATCGAGGAAATAAAACCGAAAATACAGTCTAATCCAGGAATTGACTTCTCGTCAGTAGATTTTAATGGGGGGGGGGGGCGGAAAATGTTTGTATCCTCAAGAAAGCCATATTCATCATAAACTCTTAGAATAGACTAAAATATAAAACTTTAATTCAAATATCAAAATCTATAATTAATGCCAAAAAATTAGCTCAAATTTGTGTATGTATCCCTGAAATTGAGGCTAAAATACGAGTTTTTTCCAAATGCTCATATATGGATAAAAGTGAGGTTAGGTAAAAAATGTTTAGAGTCAAAAAGTGTTTATAATCGTTCAAAATATCAAATCATATGGTTTAAAAACCAAATTTATGACCCAAACTCAGATAAATATTTTCTACCGATTTTTATTAAATATATACTGATGAGGAATTGATTCCTGGGTCAAATGCTTTATTTGCTCGACTATGAATGTATCTTTCAGTATACGTTAGATTGCTTATTATCTCAGTATCTTTTTATCCACTTGATTTCGATTAATTTTTATTGTGTTTATAGCCTGTTTGTTAAGAACAAAAATCAAAGTTTAAACGTATTTAGATTAGCTTCTAGATAAGAATATTAGATAAAAATATATAAATTTGTGTTATGTAGAAATATTGCTGATATTCATTAATTGTCTTGTGATGATTATTCCTATGTTTATATTATCAGTCTACAGTCTGGCAAGCGAAATGAGAATAAAAAAACATGAACTCATTTTCGCTTAAACTTTCTTTAAGTTTCTTGCGACTCCTAAAAATCCTCAAATTTCTCTTTTTTGAGTATTAGCCATGCGATTATAAATGATTTCGTAATTTTTTATAATATAACCTAAGTCTTCATGATTTTGGTAATAATATTGCCTTCGTTTAAATAAGTAATTTGATTTATTATTATTTATTTAAAACTTATCTAAACTCCTTCGCTCGACTTTTTCAAGTTTAAAAACAAAGACTTCCGCTTTATACACATTCGCAGTATACCTACACATTAAAAATTTTAGAAACAAATGCACCACATATCATACTTCAACCCGTTTGCCTTCACTTAGCCCGCCCCCTAATGACCAACTCTACCACAAATCCTTAAAAAATTAGACGGCTTTCGACCCCGAAGCTTGAATTGCAAATGGATTCAAAATTACAATTATATGTGTATAATATTGTTTTCTTTATCTCTCTATTAATGAATTGCGTAAAATAATTTACCATTTTTATACCTTGCATGAAATATATATCAAGATATGGGTATTAACTCATGGGTATGGGTCTCAAGTTAGTATCGCTTAAAAATATTGACGGTATAGGTGTCCATAAAATCACCTAATTAGTCCCTTTTCGGTTGTCTGCCCGCCCGCCCGAAACACGAAAGCTCAAAAACGAAAACAGATATCAAGCTGAAATTTTTATAGCGTGGTCAGGACATAAAAAGTGAGGTCGAGTTCGTAAATAAGCCACTTAGGTCAATTGGGTCTTGGATTCGTATGACCCATCTTGTAAACCGTTAGAGATAGAACAAAAGTTTAAATGTAAAATATGTAAAAAATGTTCAATATAAAAAAAAAAAAACAATTTTTGTTTGAAACATTTTTTAGTAAACATCACTGTTTACCCGTGAGAGCGCAAATTAGATGCAAATTATACAGTATGTATTATATGGGAATATCAGTTAAGTGTGTGTGACATGTATGTATATTTGTTTGGCAATTTTTCTTTACTTTTATGGTATTTCAACAACTAACTCAGTCAAATGTTTGTTTTCACTTGTTTAAACTATATTATTATCATATACTTGTAAGAAATGTCATTCCCTTGAAAGAACACAAGCCCAACTCAACTAATCAAATCTCGTAAAAAAAATTTTTTTTGCCTCTCATCGATGATGCTGAATTGTTTTGACAAACATATTCAGTTTTAAAAAAGTAAATCTTTTATGGCATATTACATATTTATAGTCAATCTTCTCCAGTCTAGGTATTTAAACAGAAATGTATCTTCGTTTAACAAACATCATCATAAATTAATATTTTATTTATTTATTTAAAGGTAAATAAATATTTGAGTTTTTTTCTGTGTTAGAAAAAATTTTCTCTTCAAGTTCAAATTGTCTCAAAAGATGCATATTATTTTTATTTCTTTCATGATAAATCATAATTGGTTTTTTAGTTCAATATTTACTTTCCGTTTATACCAGGTTTTTTAAAAATAAATAAGACTTAAGGAGGGTGACTCGCCAGTAATAGAAAAAAATAAATTAGTAGATAAAGATCCGAATTTTTAGTATGTTATAGTTCACGAAATATATTATTGTATAAAACAAAAATTTGGGTATCTTACCGTTCAATTAAGAGAGTTTTTATTAATTAAAAATACACTAAATAACATAACCTGTTATGAGGATGGTATGTTATATGATCCGAAAAGAATTTCATAACATTCAGTCAAGTCCTTTCGAGATGGTCGAGTTTTTATTTTTTTTAAGTTTTTTTATGCTGAGAAGTTATTCGTGTGTACCTCAAGGGTCGCACCAGACTTTTTTTTTACATAACTAGACATTGATCATTACAGGATTCACGAAATTCTGCATGTTCATCGCTTTGAGAAAGATTCGAGACAAGAATGAAAACCTAGGTCGAAATAATTTCTTTTTGAATTTATTATGGGAGTTGTATATGAGTATATATAATATAATATTTATTTTTATATTTAAATTATTTTCCCAGTGGAGTCACAAAATAAAAAAACCTGCCGTGAGTAAGTTTAATATAGTCTCTAGTGAACATTGAATTTTATGTCATTATGGAAGATTTAATTTTTAGTACGTATACATATGTGGGTTTTCTTTATGAACTTATTACCAACTAAATACAGTTTTTAAAGAAAACTTTTTTATTACCTCAACCAAAATATATGTTTACATGTTCGCTATAAATACTTGTCAGTAGGAGAATGAGAGCTGTGACCAGAATGTTGTATCATTTTAACTACACAGGATAAAAAAGTATATTTTATTGTAGATGGGTGAAAGTTGTACTCAGTTTGGGTTATTAGTTCCCCCCAAACATTTCCCTTGTCTTAATTCTTTGAGTCTGTTAAAAGTTTATTAATTTCACAATAAATTTCGGTGATTTTTTTTATTAAACAGTGGTTTTTTATTCTTTCGACTAGGAGCTATTATTACCATTATAGACTTTAGGTATTATATTCAATAAAACTTAAGGGCTTGTCGTAAAATTTGAATTTGTCCAATCGCGTGTTTATACTGTAGTATACGTATAATCAATTCCTAGAAGGTCTTAACTACGCCCTGCGGGAAAAAATTTACCTCTTAATAAGCCGATTTAGCTGAATATGCCTTACTACATGGCTGTTCTGCCTGGCCGCTAGACTAACCTCAGGTTGAAATTTCGAAATTGAGCTTTTTATTTAATTGGAAACGAAGTGCGTTGTTTGCCACAATTGGATGTGATAACACAGTTCCCGCCTCCCTAAGTAATGAATCCTCCCAGGTTTCTACGCTAACGGCAGTAAAAAAGTATCAAATCAAACATTTGAAGAAATTTTTTCAAAATTCTTGAAAATCATCATCCATTCCATAATCAGGTAGGTAACGGAAATAAGATTTGATTACTCTTCTCGTAGTACAATTAATTTCAATCATTGGAAGCCGTTTCAATACAAAAATTAAGCTATAAAACATTTGTTCAATTATTCCAGATTTTCTCTAGATATAAAAATGCGTTAATAGGGACTTTATTTTGCACATACATCAAGTGCTCAGTTCAAGATCTTTTGCTTCATAATTTTGACATAAGTCTACACGGTAAGAAATTTTTTGTGGATATCACCATGTCTGTATCGGTGTAGACGCCATACTTATTTGACCATTGAAGGAATAGTAATATTAGCAATAGTTATGGCGGACGTATCAATGCAATGTGGGCGTCAGGTCCACTCTGGTTGGCGATACTCGTGTTAACCAAAGTTTTTGGCCTAAAGAATATCTAAAACAATTAAGAGATCTTTTTCGTAGCTGCCTTTCGTTAAAGTTGAAATTTTTAGTAAGAAACTCTGTAATATGGTATTTCATAGCTAAATCGGCTCATTTTGGGCAGAAACTTACTCGATAGAGCGTCTTAAATATTTTGCACCCTGTATCTTAAATTATATTCAAATACATTTTCAATTTTGACTCTGTAATTAAATGTTATGAATGAATTTTTAGCATTTTTCTTTCATTGTATTAATATCAAAATCCGACGCCAATAAAGTTAAGCCAAACATTAAATATTTGTGAATAATTTTTTTATTGGGAAAATTCTAGTATAAGTTGTACGTAAAAGTGAAAAAAATACAATTTCTTAAATAAGATGATCTTATTAAATGCTTCTGCAAATATACATCAGTGGCTGTGCCACGCATAGTATCGCGAAGCTTGATCGAAAATATATTTTTGTCCGTTGTGAATAGCTGCTATAAAAACATTTTTTTTATTATGTATATATATTTTTTATAGAACATTTCCAACTTTATATTTAATAATAAAATTACATAAATATGTTATTAACATTCGTAAAAGGATGATTTTTATTTCGCCGGCCTTTTAATATTGACGGAAATCAAACCAGGTATTTCATAAAGATTAATATGCATATGTTTCGTTTATTATGTGTAAAAACAAAATAAATGATACGAGCCGAAATCAGCTGACAAAAACTGATCCATAGATATTCCATAAGCTTTAGAAAAAATCATATCCAAGCAAAATTTGTTTATTTATGGTTAATTAATAACGTAAGACTTTTGCTGGTGTTGGAATATATAAAATAAGTTATGAGCTAATTTGGGACAGTATTATTTCGAAGTATGAACAAATAAAATGACCTGAGACTAATGACGATGCAACTGAGGCAAGCGCAGCAACTGTCTCCCAAAGTTACTACACAGTTTGTGCCATAAGTTTTCCTAAAAGTCCCTCTTTTGTTGACTATTTTAATATGTTAAGACCTGAAAAATTCCAATACATATATAATTTTAACACAACAAATATAGTTTTAATTTTATTTTTAATCCATGATACATTCTTCCGAACCAAACATAAATTAATAGCGAAGTCCAACTTCTATATAGTGACTTGAAATTTGAAACACAAAATCAAAGAGTAAACATAAAGGTGAAAATAAGTGTGGACTAAAATAGAAATCATACAATATAAAAATATCGAAAAAAAGCATTACATTTATTTTTATACTACGCACTTAAAATTGAAAATTTTATTACATTTTGTGCAAAACATTTTCATTTTCTCTATTACATTTTTCTCCGTGATAGAAAGTTTGGTAATCAACATTTGAAAGAAATCAAACTTGTAAATATAGCATACATATCAGTAACAGTGTATATTTTATTTTCCAATAATCAAAATAATAATGTTAATAATAAATATTGATAAAAAGTAATAAAATATTCCAATTTTTGAAGAAAACCAAATTAATTGCTTTCCAAATACGTAAATAAAATAACACATAATTACATACAGAGAGCCTAAATGGCCGAGCGGTCTAAGGCGCTAGTTTTAGAACGTTTGACTATTTAACGGTCTAGACTTAGGTTGCGGGTTCGAATCCAGGCAGCGGCAGTGTGAACAATTTATAATTAATGGGAGTGCAGAATTGATCACATTGTCATCGCTTGGATAAGAACGAAGTAACCGACTCCACCCACATCAAAAATGTAATTGTAAATATGTTTGTAATTTAATAAATAAAGATTAACAAATAATGATGTGGGTGGCCTCTGTGATTAGACATGCGTCGCAAAAACGGAGGTTAAACCCCCATTATTATTATTATAATTACATACATAGGATAAATTTCGGGTTCAAAATTTTTGAAAATTATTTGTGTTATTTTTGTTATGAAATCCAGTCCTTATTATTCAACTATTAATCTTTCATCGATAAACAAGCGGGGGAAGCTGAAAATGAGATATACCCCTAGCCTTAAGAAGTAGGAAGCAGGCCATTTATTGACTGACATAAATTGAATTTTTTTGAAAAATATATTGATTATTTTTTTACCTTGTATAAATGTAATATGTATCAAGATATACAAATTTTTGTCCCAAGTTTGTAACGTTTAAAAATATTGAAGCTACGAACAAAATTTTAAAATTTTGGTATAGGTGTTCCCAAAATCAACTAATTAATCCAGTCCCGGTTGCCCGTCTGTTCGTCTGTCTGACCACACGATAACTCAAAAACGAAAAAAATATCAAGCTGAAATTTTTTACAGCGTGCTTAGGACGTAAAAAGTGAGGTCAACATAGATCAATTGGGTCTTGTCGTTAGAGATATTACAAAAGTTTAAATATAAAAAATGTTTCCTATAAAAAATTAAACAACTTTTGTTTGAAGCATTTTTGTGTAATTGTCACTGTTTATCCTTACAAATTAGGACTAAATTTTGATTTTGATTTTCTCTAAAACTATAAATAAAAGAGAGTTCAAAATTTGCTGGTAGCTGCAACTAGTGGTCTTGTGCAACATTCTCGCACAACGAAACAAAATTCTAGAAAATACTTTTGAAAATTTTCGAAATTTAAATAAATGGCAGCCGAAAGGTTGCCATAATTGTATTGGTTTAATTCTTCTAATTTATGAAAAAAATGCAAGCATTGATTTTCAACACATTTTATACAAGATATTTCAACAATTAACTTAGTCATTTGTTTGTTTTCACTTGTTTTAAATTGAATTTCCCGTCAATATCTAAATCGACGTGTTTTTACTCAAAACAATAATCACCTCAGGTGAAGAGTTATTATTAATGGTGAATGCCTTCCATCTTCTGTGCAGTCAGTCTTGAGAACCAATCGAACGATTTCACTTTGTTATCATGGTGAATTGAGAATTTTATGCCCTTTTAAATGATAGAGGGCGCTATAATCAGGTAGAGGGCGCTATTTCAAAGTTGGGGTAGCTTAGGATGAATGGGTGAAACTTAAAATTTTCTAGGTTGTCACTCCAAGCAATAAGCGCATCAGGTCAAGAATAATTCAGGGTTGATAATTTTGAAATGATTACCGTGATTTTTAAAATTGAGATTTAAGCGAATACAATTTTTTTGGTTATTTTTTATTTGTATACTCTGTAAAGTGATAAATATATTTCTTAATTAAAGTATGATTTTCTTTTTCTTCTATTGAAAATATTATTTCCATTCATATTAAATTTCTATGTTTTCTTATTTCGAAACAAGTACTATACAACATTTATATATTATGAAGAAAGAAATAAAACTTTCTAAAATTTCCATTATATATCGAACTATCTGCGGTATTGGTAGTTTGTCTAAAACTTTACAAATGTATAATACACGTACATAATAAATGTCTTCAGACATGATATACAATACAATCATGTACAATGTCATACAAGAATGAAACTAGCTTATTTCGACTTGGTATTATAATCGAGTAATGGTGAAAAAGTAAAGCCAATCAGAAGTTAATTGTCTTGGCTTCAGCGTATATTATGTACTAAAGTTTAGATTCTCAGTGACATTTTAATCGGTTAAAACCACTTTAAATACTTAAAACATATGCTAATTTTGTTTTTTTGTAAACTTGCCATTCAATTCGCTCTATAAAAGGTTAATTATTAGGAATATTTTTGACTTGGGATAAAATTAAATCAATGAGAAATTAAATCAAAGAAAACATGCAATACAAAATTAATTTATTGATGGATGATTACAAAGTAATATTCAAATTACCGAGAATACAAAAATTCAGTGTAATTGGGTTTACAGGTACAAGTTGTGGCACAAATTTGAAAGTAGTTTGATTTGAAAGGCCGACAAATAAAACTAAAGAATAATTTTGATTTATTCTTGATAGAGAAAGGCATTTTTCAAACTTTTGTTCGCCATGTGGGGTCATGTGAGGTCATTAAAAACAAAAATGCTTTTTTCGAGTAAGAAAACATTTAATTAGGGCAAAATGTGATATTCAGTCACTGTTATTCAATAAGTTAATTATGCGAGTCACAGAAAAAAAATTTTCCAACCTCTGCGTGCATCGACCTCTACACCGCGAAAAGGAGCGTTTATTCGTCGCTGTTGTCACAAACAAAACTGCCAGAACGCGAAGCATTTTGTAGTCATTCGGAAACGCATCTTTATTGCAATTATCGAGTGCTTCGAGTGAATTTTTGGCACCTCGCCCGGCAATGCGTTTTCGCCAAAGTTGTACTTCGTTGATTCAGATGTCACGGAAATCCTCGTGCAAAATTCAATATTCTAGTTCAAAAAGTCGAGCAAGAGTTTTCATCAAAATTTTTCATTTTATTGAGTAAGAGATAAGTTTAATTTGATAAAATATTGCGATGATTCACAATTTCATCGATAATTTTCAACTGAGTCAGTCTGTTTATTCGAGCGTTGAGCTGTTGTGACGCGAACCTCGGCTTCTGCAATTCTATACCGTATTCATCGCAAATATCGCTCAGAGTTTTGAAAAGTTTCAATGAAAATATGTTTCTCAGCATGAGCCACTTCGCTGGCCTCGCCAAGACCCAGGTTTTCTGTTTGAAATCCTTGACTCAAAGACAAAGTCAAACAAGGTACCGAACTGAAAATATACAGGGATATCTGATTCGTCAGTGGAAATGCGATTCATAAATCCCTCTCTTGCGCACGAACCTGTGATTTATTATTGGCAAGAGCTTCATACCATTAAAAACAGTTGATTGTTGAAAGTTGTGTCACTCTCTTAGTGTCATTTAGCGGTAAGAATATCGACTAAGGCTTCCCATTTATTGGTCGGGATATATTATACGGGGGTAGACACCTCGTATATTGTATGTGGTACTTCAACCATGAAGAATCGAATAGAGTCATTCTCTTTTCGATCCGAGCCATACTTTGGTCTGGGAGCCCCATTGTTCTCTTTTTGTTACATTGAGTCGCCCAGGCTAAACTATGGCTCGAATCGAGGATGAGGTGGCTTGATGGAGCGTGGTCTGGTTGAAATACATGGAGGTCACACTTCGCAAGTTAGATTATTAATATTTTCCGAAAAAAGGATCCCCACACTTAACTAAAGGAAGAATGACTTGCTATGCTTATTTATTTCATTTGTATAAAATTTGGTGGCCATTTTGAAACAGGGCCTATGTACGTATTTCCGTCGACCGACATGGGTCACATCAAAACTAAATGCAATGTCTTCATTTTCTTGTCCATATTTTATCCAACAGATCTAACGAATTATTTCTAAATATTCCTTGACGAATTCTGTATTCATGTGTACACAATTATTCAGTTGAAAAATGTTTGAAATAAGAATGGAACAAAATGAAATAATAAAGATAGAACGAAATAAGAAATATCACATATTTTGAAAAAGTATAACTTATCTGTTGTCACATATGTTACAACCATTACTAGCACAGCAACACTGAAAACTAGGCTTAAATATGAACATCGATTCTGTTATGACTATTCGAAATTTCAATAACCCATAATAAAAGAGTCGCCATAATAAAACAATTCAAGCTCAACCGTCAGTTTAACTAGTCGACAGTAATTTTTTTATTTCGATTTGAAAACTTATTCAAAAATTGACACTGATGACAACGCGACACTGACAAAATCGCATTTTGTCAATTGTTTCTTGTTCAGGAAAGCTTATACAAGAATGGCCGAATGACCGGATGTCGCTAGAAACTCTATTGGTCCAATTTATGTATATATCCCCCTTTACCCCTCCACAAAACTGTTTTTGAGTCATTTCACGTAAAAAAGACTCCTTGTGATTTTTCATAAAATTCACCGTTATCAAGTTATTGACAGTTTGACGTTTGGAAAATTGCAAAAAAGTCATTTTCAACGTTCAAAAATAAAGCTGAAGAATTAATTTTTGGAGCTCATCCACATCCTAAAATAATTTTTGAACGTATTTTATAAAGTTCTGAAATGTAAATATTAAGTATCTCTGTTTTACCCATTGTGATTAATTTGAATCTTTTTAAGAATTGTAAAATGAGCTTCTAAACTGAAGTAACCTGTAATCATTCTTCAGAACTTTCTTAAAGCATGTTCAACTAATATTTCAGGAATCTGATAAGCTCAAATATGAAATATTAAGTCACGTTTTTCAGCTTTTAAATGACTTTTTGGGTTTTTCCAAACATGAAATTGTTAATATTTCGAAAAAGAAGGAAACCACTAGGAACCTTCTTTACGTGAAATAACTTAAAAAACTAGGGATAGCTTTTACTTGGTTCCAAAAAATTACATTTGACTGTTTCTGTCGAGGAGAGCGTGGTATACATAAAAATTGGACCAATAGGGTTTCTGACAATATCCAGAATATAAATCTATAAGCTTTTCTGAACAAGAATCGATTGACAAAATACGGTACTCATATTTTACACACTCAACTCTATCCATCCCCCGGTTTTTTCAACAAGGAGCCAATAATTTTAGTTTGGTCTAAATTCATTAGCTGATAAATTTTTTAAATTCAAATAATTTTATTTTTAAATATTCTTAGTGCAATTTTTAACAATAAACTTAAGCAATTTCAATAAATAATCACAATCGAATCAATCAATCTGATCAAAACAAATAGTAAAAATGTGAATGAACTCTCTTTTGTAAGTAATATCTATTTCAAATATATGTATATACATTTCAGAAAATTCGATTACAAAACTATTAGTTTTTTCTAAATACAATTTTACTGATAATACATCAGATAAAAAATATCATAAATTTTCTAAATTTAAAATAGAGCAATAATATCTGCTATTTTTGTAATATTTACATACACATTCCAGTTACAACAAAAAATTACAACAATGTATTTCGATATTCAAATTTAGTTCTGATATGTATCTTTCGCATACAATATATTTTTACATATAATTCGTTTACCATGGCTTTTTGTATGTAATATATTGAGATAAGTTTTTAAAATATGCATTCCTAGTTTTTGAGTTTTCTTTCCAGTATACATGAAAAAATGTAAAGAAACAAAAAAGTATTCAATCCTTATAGTTTACTAGTTTTGGTTTTTCAATTTTTGCTATTTACTCAATTGCAAGTTTTACGAATAGTATATTCAAAACTTAATAATACAGCAGTTATGTTACAGAATGTCTTAAGGTGATTGTAAACCAACCTTATTATAAAAAAATTTTGGTTTATTGCACGGTACATACATACATTGTTATTAAAAAAGTTCTTAGCGGACAAAAAACTAAACAAAAATATACGTGTGCGGTTTCTTTATGCTTGTGAAACTTGGACCTTGACAGCAAATATAACAAAAACAATAAATGCCTTTGAAATGTGTTGCTATAGAAAGATTCTAAAAATTTTAAGGAAGACATATAGATCAAATAGTTAAGTGATTAAAATTATTGGACTTTCAACAGAACTGAGTTAAGACAATTAAGCTACTTTGGACATATTATTCGATCAAGCAAATATGATATGATCAAGGTGGCTTTATTTGGTAAAATTTCAGCAAAACGAGCAGTTGGAAGGAAAAAAATTAGTTGAATGAATAATTTAAAAGCCTGGGCTGGAATGTCATTGGAAAAAATGTGCAGAGTTCCGGAAAACATTTACTAAAGAAGTTTATAATATCCCTTAAAGGGATATGGAACCACACATACATACATGCTAGCGACTTCTTGGATTATTGACTGATATCGAATTTGCCACAGTATCTATAAAAATGTAAAAGTAGACTTTATAAACATAACAAAATTTGAGAGATGAAAAAAATGAAGAAGTTATAGGCATTGAAAGATTGTTGCCCCTCTTTTTCAGGCAAGGCGTTTTTTATATGTAATCTCTATGGTGATACCATGCAATGATGTCACTAATCTACACTTACCTCTTTGTTTAATTAGGAGTTTTAAAAATAATGTTCATATTTTGCGTATTTCTAAAGATTGTCAAAAACTATTTTCACTTTTCTGTCCATGTAGTGAGAATTCTTTCCCATAAGTGATAAAAAATTAAGTCACTATCCCCATTTTACCACTGTTACATATAACCATATTTAAGCGTATATCGGTCTATATTTCGCCTGTTTATTGATTTATTGTCTATTCTATTAGTCTATTAGGTAAGCAGGACTTACTAATAAATTGTATTCCATAAAGCTGGATGGGGTAACAACTTGGTTGTAATATGTTCTTAACTCAAAATATTGATTTGTTAATTGACATCATAAACTTAGAACATGTTCGCGTTGGGTTTGGAATGGCAATCATGGCCAGTCTCAGATAAGAAGGCAAATTTTTTATTGCTAATTATATCTCTATCTCTATATATTATAAATGCGAAAGTAAGCATGTTTGTTTGTTTGCTCGTTTGTTACGCTTTCACGCCAAAACTAGCGAATGGTTTTTAATGAAACTGTACAGCAATATAGCTGATTTATCATAATAACACATGAACTATATTTTATAAAGATAAAAACTAAAAAAATTTAATTTGACATTTTACATTACCATTAATTACAGATTTCTGTAAAGGTAGTCATTTGACATTACCATAAATTACAGATTTCTGTAAAAATAGTCAATATAAAATATTTCACGGCCATCTTATCTGATATGAATAATTACTATTATACATTTAAAAAATAGGAAACCAAAGATATATTTTACCTGTGTAAAACAATCCTTACCATTATTTCGAGTGTTATAGAAAGCGGATAAGCGAGAGCAATCTTTACTTTTAAACCCAGCCAAGCGGGTGGGTATCACTATAGTATCAATAATAATTTTTTACATATTTATTGAATTTTTATGATTATACTATACATAAAGTAAAAGTTTTAGAAAATTTGTAGAATTAAAAGTTACGTTATAATAAGCATTTTAATTTTTAAACAAATATTGAACAGATATTGGTCAAAATGCCAATAAGCAAATCGTCATAGTTCGACATTTTACAAAAAGATAGGAAAGTTAATTATCTTTACACTAATATTTTTACTATTTTTGGTCTTAAGTTCACGGTTACGGAGACGGTTTTCCTTAAAATGGAGGCACTCCTGCCCTCTTTTTTTGAAAGGATTTTGTACATTAAAATTCAGTACGTGATACTGCACCTATTTAAACAAATAACAACTGTAACTTAATGCATCATGGACAAGAGTAACGAGCTTCTATATTACTTTTATTAAATTATGTTTTAACATTTGGTACATAATAAAACCGTTTAACTTTTTTTTACTTATTTTATTTTCAAGTTTTTAGTTTTTTATTTAGTTACTAAAACAGAAACTTAAAGTTTCCAATTGTTTTATTAGTTTATTACTGTGAAAAAAGAACTTTTATTTTTCAAATAAAAATTATGATTCTAATTTTAGTCCCAAGTTTGTAACGTTTAGAAATATTGAAGATAAGAAAAAAATTATGGTAAAGATTGATATTTACATCAGCTATTGTATGTAAAATTTTTAGTAATAACTACTTTACTTAATAATGTCTTTACTTTATTGGTTAAGAAGATATGCAAGGATTGAATAATACTAGGGCTTTCAATAAAACTTTATAGATTTTTTGATAAACAAAGTTTCCAAAATTAACAAAAAAATTCCTAATCGGACTTTTTATTATTATTTTATCGTTCAAAATTGGCTGAAAAAATGATGAATCATATAGGTTATCCTTTTCAATTGGATATTTCTATATCAAAAAATCTAGAGAGTGTGATGAAAAACTTTCTAAAATATTTAGACAATCTTGATGTTTATAATAATACCATGAAAATATAAGATTGTCGATGATATAAAAACAAAATTTTAATTTAATTATGAGTAGTTAGAGTATTGATGATTGAAGAGAGACATCTATATTATCAAATTTATAAGCAGCACTTGCACACAATATATTATATATTTTTGTAGCTGCGTGATATTGTAAAGCTAAAAATAATATAATAACACATTATTTGACTACAAAGCATGTATTTGGTTTAAATGTATCTGCCGTGCAATAAACCAAAACTTTTTTTTTACAATACTGTAGTCAAACAAACACTACAAATTCAATAGTGCTCAAAAGGCCCTTTCGATTAAAAATTGTTCACAGAATACACACTTAATAAGCTATGACGATCGAATCATCCTGTATAATGTGTTTATGTAATGGTTTTAAATTAGTACCAACTATTCGGTATGTACTCTTAACCTAAAGAATTGGATTTAATTATCTCACTGTTAACCTAAATTATTTTTTAAATTAAAAATACATTTTCATTTATAATTCTCAATTCATAAACATTATGAAAAGATTATTTTTAATAAGATTCACGTACATAATACATAAAACAAGTGAAAACAAACAATTGACTGAGTTAATTGTTGAAATACCATTCATAGATAGTGTTGATTACTCTATCACATTACACATACATGTTATACATACCTATACATGTTATACATACATAACTGATAATCCCATATTAATACATACTATAAAATTTGCATCTAATGTGTGCTCTCGTGAATAATCAGTGATGTTTACAAAAAAATGTTTCAAACAAAAGTTGTTTAGTTTTTGATAAGGAACATTTTTTGTTCAAACTATTGTTCTATCTCTAACGGTTTCCAAGATGGATCCCACGGACCCAAGATTCAATTGCCCTATGTTGCTCATTTAGGAACTCAACGTCACTTTTTACGCCCTGAGCACGCTGTAAAAATTTCTGCTTGATATCTTTTTTCGTTTTTGAGTTATCAGATTGATAGACGGACAAACGGACAACCAAAAATGGACTAATTAGATGATTTTATGAACACCTTTACCAAAGTTTTTTTCGTTGTATCAATATTTTTAAGCGTTACAAACTTGGGACTAAACTTAATATACTATGCATATTTCATATATACATGGTATAATAAAATAGGCCATATATAAAAAGAAAACTCTCTAGTAAAAATAACATTGATAAATCTCTGTTTTATTTACAACCAAAACAAAAACGAAAGGAAAACAAAACCTGTAAAATTTAACAAAAAATAAACATGTATAGTATAGCTGGATGATGCGTACACATGATGCGTACAAGTGTAGACTAAAGAAATAATACGTAATATGTGATAAACTTAAACAACCTTACTTTCAGACATTATGAAGATTTATATTTTACTATCTTGTCTACATACGAATCAATGCTTTATGTTTAATTCCACTTTACAGCATTAACTACAAAAAAATATATGTGCAAACGCATGGATTTACATAGAGAATACAATAATAATCTTGGCAATATTCTCGTTTTCGATCCATAATATATGTAGTATGGATGTTCTTATGTATAAAACAAAGAAAGAGAGGCGGGGAATATTGCGTGTGCTATGTGAGCGCAATCATATCATTTGATTGTACTATTTAATGTGTATACATTCAGTTGTTAGAACACTGCTTGGTTATAACAAAATTATTAATTATAGAGGTTTGACAATGACGCCCAATAACAGCAAATTGTACACCAAACTTTTGTCCGAGCGTGTCCAGCGATGGATGGAAGAAAAAAATATATTAAGTGAGTTCCAAACTGATTTCAGAACAGGATATGATACTACTGATAACATATTATTACTGACAACTATGATGCAAGAAACGTTGAAAATTAAAAGGTCTTAGCTATTCTGTTGCTTTATAGACTTCGAGAAAGCATTCGATAAGATTGACAGACTATTTTTTTGGTCGATAAGTTCCTCACTTCAAGTTGTGAATACTGGTTTTCAGTAATCTCTAGAGGTATATATGATAGAAAATGTATTGTGTTGACGATTGATACAGTTCTTTGACTTTACATATTTGAAAGCTCGACTTTTTATGCAAACTTGCACAGCGACTAATTAATTTCTAGTATAGATAAGAACAATAGTATTAAATTATAAAATAATTTCTATAGAATATTCATGAAATGTGATGAATCAATGAATTAATCAAAACACTATATATGAAAATTACTGTCTTTTTCTGACAACTAACAAGGTAACAAAAAACTCACAATCCCATTTTAAAATAAAAACCAGGAGAAGCTTTTTGTTGTTTAATTATTTTTAGTTTTTTACCGGTAGTGTCTATTTTTTCTACGTTTTTCGTATTTGTGTATGTATGAGGTATTATTAATTGGGTATTTTCTCAATATTCTTTTCACTCCGAGTAAAAAGTTAAACTCATGTTAAGTCATTAATAATTTTGGTGGTGTCTGGTACATAAATATTATTTGTTTACAACATTTAAATATCTAAAATAACTTGCGTTCGATCTTATAATAAAATTACATTTTCAATTCCCGAACACTTTCTACCATACTATGTATATATGAAGTACATCAAGATATATAAAGTTTAGTCCCAAGTTTGAAAAGCTTAAAAATATTGATGCTACGAACAAAATTTGTATATAGGTGTTCATAAAATCACCTAATTGGTCCATTTCCGGGAAAAAAATATCAAGCTGAAATTTGTATAGCTTGTTCAGGGCATAAAAGTGAGGTCGAGTTAGTAAATGAGCAATTAATTTGTGGTATAAAGTCATGTAGTTTTAAAATAATTCCCTGACTTTTGGAACACTCCAAAAATAAATTTAAAATATTCAGGTATAATATTGTATGTAACTATTATTATTAACTGTGTAGGTGGAACTCTACTAACTGTACACAGCTACCTATTTATGTATTATATTATACTAATAATAAAATAATTCTTGTTGTAGTTGATTCATGCATTAAATTAATTTCATCTTCAGGTTCTTCAATATTATTGTTAGCAAATACAATATCACCATCAGAAAACAAATGTATTGTCTATCTCATCTCGCTGTTAGAGATGTCGAAATACCTGTCTGTGTTGTTGAAATAAATGCAAAACTCGTTGAATTACATACGATACCTATTCTTTTTAGGATTCCGTAGCTAAATAGCCCGAACTGATAGATGTTATTTGTGGTTTTCTCTGTGGAAAAAGGGAAAAAGTATTGAAGTTTATCGGTAAATGAAATATATATTAATATACAAAATTGAAGCGAAAAGTTTTTATTACAATTCATGATCTTTTTTTTTTCTTTAGTAATTTCTTGAAAATCTATAATCGTTTTTAAACGAGTCAAATGCCGCGTGTACATTTATACATAGGAAAAGTCAGCCAACTTCGGATAAAAGGCGTAAATTTTAAAGACAATTGATTGAGACTCCTGTGAACAGAGTTTTATGAACAAAATACGGTATATTATTAATTTTTAATGTTAAAAATATTATTTCCAAGGCTATTTTCAATTTGAAATATCATGTAAAACGCAGCAACACCGCAAATTTGTTACATTGCTATGACAGAATAAATTAAAAAAAAATTGAATACTTGCCTTACATATATAGAGTGGGACATTTTAATTTATGTATCTGAATATCCTTCCAGAGGCGCCATCTATTAAAAAATCACCTCGACAAAAACGATTCTGCAAAAAAGCAAGGCATGCAAAAAAGTAGGGTCGAGTTCGTAAATGAGCAACATAGTTCAATTAGGCCTTGGGTCCGTAGGACCCATCTTGTAAACCGTTAGAGATAGAACAAAAATTTAAATTTAAGAAATGTTCTTTATAGAAAAATAAACAACTTTTGTTTAAAACATTTTTTCGAAAACATGACTGTTTTCCCGTGAGGGTACAAATTATGTTCTAGCATTGTATAGTATTACGTATATTATATGGAAATTTGAGTCGTGTGTGTGTGACATGTATGTATGGCTGGCTATCTTACTTTACGTACATGCTATGAAAAAATGTCTATACATGGTATTTCAACAATTAACTTAGTCAATTGTTTGATTTCACTTGTTTATCTTTTGAGATATTAATGGACATCGGATAACTGGTTCTCAAGAGCAGCAAAAATTTCGACGATATTTTATTTGTACATTTTAGAATACACATACCTACCATATACCGTTTAAACAAGTAAGTTTTCTCTTTCATTGTAATTTAATTTATCTTATTAAAGACGAGATGATGATGGCAAATAAACACACTAGAAACCCTGTTACACTCATGAATAAATGACATTATCATGTTATTTTTTCGTTATCTTTATTTGTTATGGTTTTAGGCGATTGTTTTCACTGAAGGATAAAATTAAATTTCTTTTAACAGTTGTACTATGATAAAGTCAAATAAACACAATTTGATATATTTTTTACAATTTTTAAAACTTGATTAGTTATTTTTTTAATTAAATTTACGTATAATTCATTTAATGCGTCAAAATAGATATAGATGTTTTGATGTCGTTTAATATTTGGCAGTTTAAAATAAAACAAATTTAAAATAAATTGGAATTCTATTTTAAATCATTTAAACAGGATATTGCATTCATTGACGTTTAGATTTTACATTGGGAAAATTGTGAGAAATCTTTTTCAAACAAATCCTCCCTACCCACAAAGTGGACAACTCCACAGAAGTGCATCTTTACTCTCACAGTTGACTGAAAGGATTGTTAAATTGAAACACTTAAGGTTGATTGGAATTTAAGGCAGTGTATATGATAAAAATCTTAATTTTTGATATGGTATTAATTGCTAACCCATACGCTCAACATAATTATTTGAAAAATAAAATAATAAGGGTTTTCATGTAATTAATATAACAGTTGCCTAGTATTATCCTAAATATTGGGCAAAGGCTCCCTCTAATGACAACCATTCTTGCCTTCATCATTCTAGTTCATCTACTAGTTCATTTCTCCGAGATCGACTTGTTCTTTTAGAAATAAACGGTATCTATATGGTGTTACGTATAGTCTAACTCTGGGAGTCTTGCTACGTGTTCTGCCCATTTGCATTTTAATTTTTCTTATGGGGACTCAACCTTGGGTTTTAGACAATTAATTTTCAGGTCCACTTTGTCTCGATTTGCAGCTAGTTAATAATTTTTTTGTAATTAATCTGCACTGAGAGAAAACAAGGCTACATCGTTCGCAAAACGAAGATCCGTTAAGCTAATTCCATCTATCTTAATTCCTAAGTTATTCAAATTTAACGACAGGAAAAAATTCTCTTGTGATAAAAATAATTTTTACCTAGTTTCTTCTGACCTTCGAACATTTATTATTAAATTTGATTTGGTACGGATTATTAGACATAAATGAGGCATTGCAAAGAATTTTTTGTGTCTTAATAATGGCCAATTGAATGAGGCAGGTTTTCAAATTTTATTCATATTAAAAACTATTATATTTCTAACTAGTCAACTAAACAATTTTGTATGCATTTTCTACGCGTTTAATTTACTTACATCTTTGTATCGCACTCTATCAGATGCAGTACAGCTCAAAATAAGCTAATTTATCTAAACTTATCTTAGTTAAAGTGGCTTCGTTTGTGCACATACAACCATAATGTTGAAATTTTGAAAAAGTTTTATGTAAATATATACAGAATGAAGAATTTATGAGGTTTAATAAATAACTGTCTAAGAGAAGGTATAAGGTCGATCTTCACCTATCTGATCACCAGATGAGACATAGTTTTTATGAAATTTTATTGTTTTACAAACACGCCTATCATAGTTTTTCTATCACAGTGTTTATGACTTTATTTTTAAATAAATTAATTTTAATAAATTATTTCCATAAGTTTTTTTTGTAGGCTAGCCTATACCATTATTTTCTAATTAAATGATATTTCTTCTGATACCAATTTCGATCGGTTAACAGATTGGCGTAGTAACCTATATTGACTTACCTAGTCATATGGTATTAACAGATCTGTTAACCAATCGAAATTTTTATTATAAGCAAGATAATTTAATTACGAAAATAATGATATAGATTTGCCTGCAAAAAAACTGCTCATGGAAAAAATTGATTAAAATTAATTTAATTAAAAATAGATATGAACACTTTTCAATAGAAAAATTATGGTAGGCGAGTTTAAAACCCAATAAAATTTCATAAAAAATATGTCTCATCTGGTTATCAGATGGGTGAAGTTCGACCTTATACCATCTCTTGTATTATAATTTTTTAGAAGTTATTAAAAAAAATTTTTTTTTAAGTTTCAATTTAATGGCCATATAGCACCTAATCTTCAAATTCTATTCATTCAAATTCTAAAATTTGCTTAGCTGATTCAGCTAATTTTATCTGCACTGTACTAATCTGGTAGAGTGCGATACATACATTTACTGCATGTGTTAAGTTCATAAATTATTCATGAAGTAATTACCAGTGTAAAGAAAGTATATCAAAGTCACAAAACTAATGGATTAAGAGTATAAAAAAGCTAATTAGCTTTCTTTTAAAAAAGCTTAGTTCTATATTTAACATGTGATAATAATAGGGTCAGTTACTCGTTATGATATACGGTACCAGCGCATTTATGAAACTGCTGTAAAGATTTCATAACAACTTTCATTCTGTGTTTATTCTTTAGAATATTTTCTTCTGGTTGTAGCTAAAAATGAAAACAAATATTCGAGTAAAAATTGTATATACCAAAATTCAAAGCTTGGATATTTAATAACTTTGCCCTGCCCTTCTTCCCCGAAAATCGTCGGTTTGGCTTATCATGAAATAAAGCGATAACAGGTTAAATATATGTATGGTTTTCTATTTTTTTAAATGTATAATAGTAATTATTCATTCAGTATGTCAGAGAAGATGGCCGAGAAATATTTCTTATTGACTATTTTTACAGAAATCTGTAATTTATGGCAATGTCAAACTAAATTGATTTTTGATTTTTTGTTATTAATATATCTTTATAAATTATATCTCAGTGTGATTCTGAAGTATAACCTATATTGCTATACAGTTTCATTAAAAACCATTCGCTAGTTTTAGCGTGAAAGCGTAACAAACAAACAAACATACTTTTGCATTTATAATATATAGAGATTTAATCGTTTAAATGTGACTTAAATGTTTAGTTATACTAATAGCTATTCTATATTTTGATAATCAATAGTAAATATTCTGTTTAAGATGTTTTAGAAATACGGATTTTAATATTTAAAACATGTTGCTAGTTGGAGGGCAAAGTATATCTGTACATATATTTGAGTTATTTACGTTCTAGTAAAGAAAAACTACTAAATATTTTTTGACGTAACTAGTCTTATTTTCAAGATAAAAGGTAACAGATAAAAAGTTATTGGCTATTTTCTCGCTGGAGCAAATGCTATTTTTGGGAAACTTATTTTGAGCATTTTGCTCACTTCAAATTTTTATCTAAAATTGGCAGGAAAAATTTTATCAACAGATATTATCCATTTTGCCACATGCTCCAACCAATATCTTCGATAAAATAATATTTAGGTCTTTGCTTACAAAAATTTGTGCGTCTGGCCAAGTAAATCATTTATATCTAATTTATTTGTAAAAAATTCACGCATTAGTAAAAAAATGAACATTTTTTGAGGCCACTCAGTCCATCATTTTCATTGAATAAAAAGATTTATTTATTTATTTTGTGTTTTGTATTATTGTGTTTAAAGCGTGCTTTTGGCAGCTGATTCTTTTCGTAATTTAAAAAAAGTTGCTCTCCTGTGTTGTTGATATTTGTAATTTAGTGTTTTTCTTGTAAACTTTGTACTTTATCGTGTTATATTTTTTGTAGCGTGCTGAGGACTTAAAAAGTGAGGCCTAGTTCGTTAATGAGTAAAATAAGTCATTTGGGTCTTGGGTGCGTATAATCCATCTTGTAAACCGTTACAGATAGAAGAAAAGTTTATATGTATAAAATGTTCCCTATAAAAAAATACAACTTTTTTTGTAACATTTTTTCGTAAACATCACTGTTTACCCGTAAGGGTATAACTTAGGCTAGAAACATTATATAGCATGTATACAGTTTTGGTATATGCGTATTTAAAATTTATCCGTTACATATTATGTACCTGCTTGTTTGTTTATGAGGAAGTGAGAAGAAAGATACTCTTATTACTTTGTGGGTAAGAGTGACTCTTGTTCTTTACTTTCATGTCGTAAAAAAAACAAACGAACGTGTAATCAACACTGTCTACACATGATATTTTAACATTTAACTGAGTCAATTGTATGTTTTCACTTGTATTATTTATTTTTTTGTTTTTCGTTGCTTTTTGGACACTCTGTACCTATAATCGCTTATTTGATGATAACATTTGATAGGAAGGATGTATGATATAATGGATAATATCATTTAAATTCCATGATATTTTTTTATATTAATATAATTTTTTAATGGACAGTTGGTGTTTAATATATTATTATTATATGGCGTAAAATGTTAAATTTAATATTATAAGTGTTTTCAATTTTTTAAATAATTTATTATTATTAAATAAAAAAAGTATTACCAGTGATGACAGCTTTTTCGAGCATATGATTGATTAAAATGTGTTATGCCAATATTATTACACACAATACAGAGTGTTTCTACATGACAGGGCCATGATTATTTTGATGAAATAATATTTTTAAACGAAATAATGTATTTAAACAATATTTTTTTTAAATGTATAACGATTGGATGCTCATATCCATTTTCTACCATATTATGAAAAAAACAAAGATACACATTTCTTTAAACGTTCAAAACAAAACAACTATCTCCTTGAACTTTTTTCAATTAACTACTGCATGATAGGTAATCGAAAAAAATAGACCCGGAAAATAGACGGAAAATTTTATAAATCCGGAGTATTGTTATAATTACGAATATGTTGAGTTGAGTTTGTCGACCATAAGAGAGTTGGTTGGGATCTGATTTTTTTTACCCTTTCTTTTCTTTTCTCTTATCTGTCAGAATTGCTCATGCACATTTTCTACTGTCAGCATGTTGTGACTTGCGGGATGGAGCTTTTGGTACTAGTTTTAAAAGTTAATGTGATATAATCAAAGAACTTGGGCCAATAACAGGTTCCTTTGCAGATTAATATTGCAGTGATATCTTGGTAGACCTTTATGGTGTCATCGTAGGTTAAAGTTATCATTTTGTTCAGTGATTGAGTTATCTGGTTTAAGTGCGATAATTAATTTCAAAGTCCTTCCAGCCAGACATTATAGATTCGCCATGGTTTTGCACTTCTCTTGCAGCTCGTAGCACCAAAGCTAGTGAAACAGGCAGACGTTCTCTTGTAATGCGGTGGCACTTTAAGACTATTTCTAAAACCATCAAACCTTTAAAACTCCAAAAGGCCAACTAAAGGCCGCACACATGAATGGTGTTAGTTGTTACATGTGACTACTAACCCCCGGCAACCTGAGACAACCTGCCCCAAAACATTTTATAGAAAATAGCTTTGAAAAATAAATTCAAATCGATGCGTATTTATAAAAACAAAATATCGATATCATGGACCATATATTACATTATGAATACAATGAAAAAGCATATTACAATGCAAAATTTAAGTATAGTTACAAGAATCGACACAGGCGCACAAAAAAATACTATCACTGTGTGAAAAAAACGAATACATTTTTCTCCGCCTCGGGGTTTCTGGGCGGACTGAAACCGAGGAATTCCTTCGTCACCGATGAATGTTCGTATTAATACGTTAGGTTTTATGTTATGAGCGCTGTGACAATCTATCCGTGAGACAACCATACCCGGCCTCCTGTACACAAACAGGCCTTAAAAGTTAAAAGCATAAAAAAAACTGTAGGCTGAACAACTTTTAAAAATTCATAATTCGAAAAAGTTTCAACCACATATACAATTTGAAAAATTGTGTTAATATGAATCTACTTACACGTCTGGTGATTCTTGACCTCATAGATTTTGTCTGAAAAACAGCGAAAAACCGATAAAAGCTAATTTTTGATTCTATTTCGACCTAGATAGAAGGGTGGACGAGTACCTACTGAATATAGAAATATTTTTGTATTTTTTGATCAGTATAAGCAAAACAGAATACTTACTCTTGTGATTTTTTCTCTAGGAGTTTAGTTGTCGAAATAAAAATTCTTGAAAAATTAAAAATGCAATATTCGATTTTAAGAAAAATGTGTTTTTTTTTTTCAATCTCTAAGAATATTCGCTTAGCTAACGAATTTTTATACCATGCATATATGTAATATGCAAGGTATACTAAGTTTAGTCCCAAGTTTGTAACGCTTAAAAATACTGATGCTATGAATAAAATTTTGGTATAGGTGTTCATAAAATCACCTAATTAGTCCATTTCCGGTTGTCCGTCCGTCCGTCCGCCTGTGGGCACGATAACTCAAAAACGAAAAAAGATATCAAGCTGAAATAGATTTTACAGCATACTCAGGACGTAAAAAGTGAGGTCGAGTTCGTAAATGAGCAACATAGGTCAATTGGATCTTGACCTATGGGTCCGTAGGACCCATCTTGTAAACCGTTAGAGATAGAACAAAAGTTTAAATGTAAAAAATGTTCCTTATAAAAAAATAAACAACTTTTGCTTGAAACATTTTTTCGTAAACATCACTGTTTACCCGTGAGGGCGCAAATTAGGCGTAAATTGTATAGTATGTGTATTATATAAATTGTATATGTATGTGCAATGATGTGCAATGTGATAGAGTAATCAACACTATTTATGCATGGTATTTCAACAATTAACTCAGTCAATTGTTTGTTTTCACTTGTTTTTAAATATATAGGTGTATATTATAAATTATTGAGAAAGGTATATATTATAAATATAGTATTAAAAAGCGGAAAATATACCTCATAATTGAAGAATTTTATGAAAAAATAAAATCTTTTTTTTTTGATTAAAATAAAAAAGATTATATAAAAATACAAAAATTTTAATTATTAATATCCAATTATTTTTCAATTTATGAATATCTACTATTACGAGATTACTATGCGCTTTTGGATAATGAATATAAAAACAAAAAATTTACATTCGTGTATTATGATGATAGAATGCCTAAAAAGCTGCTTATCAAATACTATTTAAATTCATATCACATACATGGTTTAGCCTGCGGTTTTTATATAAAAATCAATAAAACCTTTTTACATGTCTTTGTATTAAGTCATGTGGAAATTTTTGCTAAAGTGATATGATTGATAGCTATTTGAATTTTCTAAATTAACATATTTCATGAATTTCATAATTACTAATTTTTTCTAAGAAAAGTCTAGGTTAGCTACGAGCCAACTCGTTTAGAAGTTATATTTAAAAAGAGTTTCCACATAAAAGCTGTTTGTTTTTTATGCAAACCGTTTTTGTTATTTAAAGCATAGAATTTGCAGTTCTTATACTAAAGCTGTGGTAAATGTTTTTTTTCGACAGAATTTAACGAGAAATTAAATTGAAGAACTAAATAACGCTTACTATTAAATGTTATAGTTTCAGAAATTTTGACCGTTTAAAACACGAGAATTATGCCCACGTTTCCAATTTCGACCAATTTACGTCAAAATTAATATCTAAATTTGATTCGAAAAACATTCCTTTCAACAATTCTCTTTTTTTCAATTCTGCTGAGAGAATTTTTTAATATCGTAAAAAATATCCGGGAGGACAGTGAGTTTTATATGGTTTGAAAGTGGGAATCGCGATCATTGCAGCTGATTCTCTCGCGATCTTAACGACCAAAAATTCTGCAACTTCGGGCTAAATAATCTCACAGCTAACATTATTCTGACTATGTGGAAAAATAGTCCATTCTGTCGATAAGTGCAGTCATACTGCAAACACTTTAAAATCATTTACTAATTTCAAAAATTGGATGAAATAACATACTTTTTTACCGCGACTTCAAACAAGAAAAGAGGAGGTTGTCAATTCGACTGTCTTTTTTTTATGTGTGTTACCTTTCAACTAGATGAACCAATTTTGATGACTCTTTATCTATTATCTATTTGAAAGCTGGTGCTTCCCGTGTGGTTCCATTCCATTTTGATCCTGTTCTGACAACGGCATGCATGGGAAAACCATAAACGACTTAAATTTGCATTAAGTATGCATGATAAGAGGACGAATAAGTCAATATCACGCCAACTGATTTCGATGATTCTTTTTTTAGTGACCAATTAGTCAGAGTACTTCAGATTCACTAAAAAGCACAAAATAAAAAAAACTTCTAACAAAAAGAAAAGCGACTCCAAAAGAAAAACTTTTCCAAAACAAACAAATATGTACTAAAAATTAAAAAAATAACGTTAATATAATGTTTTTAAAATAATTAAAATAATTAATAATTTTTGGAGTCGGTGTTAGCCAAGCTAATGTAGCAAACTGTTCTGTCAGAGTTGTTTCCTTGGCTGACACCGACTCCAAAAATAACAATAATTTTAACTACATTATATTATCGTTATTTTTTTAATTTTTAGTGCATATTAATTTGTTTTGGAAAAGCTTTTCGTTTGAAGTCGGTTTTCTTTTTGTTAGAGTCAAATTAATCAAATACTCAGAAAGGCATGTGATTTTATGTCAAATTCCTATCTTGAAATGCAAAATTGAAAGTGTCCGATGTGCCAACAGTAAGAATGCTATGTAGGTACTTATTTATCTATGTAAGTAATAGCTGTTTTTTGGTAGTTTTCAAACATATTCATTGTCTTGAATAGTTGTTCAAGACAAGTTTAAAGTTCTATCGTTTTAAATGAAAAACGCTTTAATATGGAATCGCTTAGGAAAAATATTTATTTTGTTTGTAATATACGCTCAAGGATTTAATTTAAAATAATTACGTTTTTTTATCTGTTACAGGTAATTACAAACTACTTAATTACACCTATATAGTTCTTAGACATCATTCAGGTCATGTAAGTTTTAATTGTAAATATTTCAGTATTATCAATATGAACGAACTATTTTCAATCATTTCGATTGTTTTCCCTAATTTCTTAGATCAATTTTGATTGAAGCCCGTGTGTGTTCTTTGGTCCTTTTTTTTCCTTGCATGATTTCACGTAAATGAAAAATTATAACGATATCGGATTTACACGAATCGTCGCGTACTATCGTCAAGATATGTTGGAAAGACTGCTAAAAGCGGCTTGTAGAAAACGAGGCGAGAAAAAATTTTCTATTAATACTAAGAAACTGGAAAATATTGATAATTAGTGAAACTACATATTTCGGGAATTGATTTCATTACTTATTGTGTAAAAAACGCGAGTCTCTATGCTACACATTTTTTTAAATAATAATTGAAGTGTTATTTTATTAATATTGATGTGTTTAAGGCAGTTATGAAAAGTTATTATCTGGGAAGTTGAGGATGTGGCTATATAAGGGTCGCACTCACATGAACAATTTCAAAGGGCATTAACCCAAAAAAAAAAAATATCTCAATCAATATTTACCAATTGTGTAAATTAAAATAGGAAGCACAGAAATAAACAAATA